>NW_026706330.1:0-207669 GCF_029867415.1 Vicia villosa | reverse complement strand
GAACGCAAGATCTTCGACACAAAATTCTGCTCCAAAACAGTTTCCCCACGAGACTTGATTTGATTCACCAAACATGTAATGCACGTTACGTGTTCGTTAATTGTCTCCTTCTCTTCCATTTGAACCAATTCGAACTGACGCTTGTGAGTTTGTAACCTCACCACCTTTACTTTATCAGCCCCTTCATAAGCTTTCTTCAAAATCTCCCAAGCTTGCTTCGCTAAATCGCAATCGCCAACTTTTTCAAAGTTGTCACCATCAACACAAGAGTGAATCAAGAAGAGTGACTTGTAATTTTTCTTCTTTTCTTCCTTGTGTGTAGCCTTCTGTGCATCTGTAGCTTCTGTCCTAAGTGAAGTAACTTCATTTCATTGTTAACCTTGATAGCCAAACAACACCTTCATTTATATGCACAATTCATCATAGTTCTTCGAATCAAGGGTTAGAAGATTGATGGGAACTCGGTCATCGGAGACTGTAGTCATCTTTGCAACGGATAATGGATCATAAATCAGACTCTTGATGCCAAATGTTGGAACATACACAAAATATTTTGGTGAATCAATTGAGAAACAATGATAATTGGAGAAGATGATGTGAATTTTGGCATTAACAACAAATGTTACAATTGAGGGATATTTATACAAGCTATTAAAAACATGTGGAACACAAAAACAACTCAAAAGTAAGTTAAAAAAACCCAAACTCGGACTCGTAACCGGTTACACAAATGCTGTAACCGGTTACGCCTACTCAAACAAAAACCCAAAAGCTAAAAACACATGTTGTAACCGGTTACGCTATTTCCCATAACCAATTACGGCCTCGATAAAATTAAATTCCAGCTTCCATAAGTGCTTATTTGATAAGCTGTTCACACTAGTTCCTATCCAAAAACTTATACAATGCGTTTTGAATTTTTATGCACATCCAATAATATCAAGTAGAACAATGATAAAATAGCCAAAAATACAACGGTGATTATTGTTTTTCAATGATTATAAGTAATTATAAAATTACAAGTTATCCTTATATTTAAGACAAAATATAACTAACATAGGCTTGTGCCTTTCATATAAAAAAACTTCACAAAGTCTTCACATTTTTCTCATATCCTAACCTTACTTTCTCCTTGTTGTATACACAATGAACAAAAAGAGAAACCACATCCCTTTGATGCATGTATTTGATAACTTCAAAACCACCATTCTCAAAGTAAAATTTACCTCAATTACATACACAGCTATGCTAGTGAGATGAGACTTAGAGAGTCCAGAAGGTCTTTGTTGCAACTAGGATTTTCTCTCTGCCATGTGATTCAGGCTCTTTATCATATATAGTAGGCTTCCACCTCACGGCATGAGCGACACGAGCTACTTTGTCGATTACTTCAGGGGTATCCCTCACGATAACGGTGCCTTCCGGCCGCAACATTCGGTCTATTTCGACCATCAAATCAGCAAGGTTACATCTGCAATGAAGTCAATAAGCAATTAGGTGAGCTCTTGTTTATGTGAAACAAAGTAACCATTCAACACTTCGAAAATAAGCACTGAAATTTCAAATTGGTCTTTACAATCAAATCATAATCTCCCTAAGAAGTCTTAGACCGACATGGTGACATCAAATTAGAATTTTATTGAGCGTTAAAAATACCTGCTTTTGCCAGAGGCCTGATCCTTTATAAGCGATTCAATGCCGGTCACATGGATCAGGTCATAGGAGCGCGGATATGTCGAGAAAGGTTCACACCTGAGAACAGTTAGGAAACAACTTAGATCCAAAACAACAATCTGTTATAAACTACTATAGCACAGTAGTATAGTGGAATTTGAATAAATCGCTATTTTACGCGATCCATGACTCACAATACTGCTTTCGACAGCAATAAAATAAAGGTGTCTACAACATTATTGATCAAGGCAAAAGATAAATACAAAAAAAAAAATGCTTGAAATTTTCAGCGAAAACCCACCAGTCATGATAGACTCCAATAAGACCCCTGTCAAAGATCATATCAAGGGTGGATGGCTTGCGAGACGGAACTACATTCATTACCCACACAGGATCAGACTTTAGTGCTGCTGCAAAACCTCCAAAGAATGCATTCATATCCATGACATTCCGTACAGCCGCAGTCCCCAACTTTATGTTTAGCGAATTCTTATAGTGTGCAACCCTTCTCACCCATCGCCTAGTGTCAGCTTCATATACATCAGCGACATTTTTCAGGAGTGTTGACCTAGGTGGCGAGGAAGTTAGCCTCTCCGGCCACTTGGGAATGCTCCCAACAGCATATTCTCCTTTCACGGAAGATAGCCTACTGACGCATTTCTTCAATTTGAAGTACCTGCAACATTGAAAATGTTGGACATGGAAAATGTGAAACAAGAATAATAAGAGAAAAAATGAACTCAAACGAACAATGGCGTAATAGGATTACCAAGCAGAATTGGGATCATCTGATTCATCACATAACTCAAGGCCGAATTCGTTTTGGTTTGGAAGACACAGATCCCCTGCTGGCTTCTTCCAGATGACGGTGTTGCCATCTACAGCAATCAGCTCATAACACAACGCTCTCGCCACACCCTGGAGGTCAGACCACTCTTTATCTTGTTTAGGCCACTGGACAGGTGGACCAGATACGACCAGATATCCACCAGGTCGGAGTAATCTATCAACTTCAAGGAAATACGTAGCATCTGCGAGACACAGCTTCTGAATTAGAGAAGCAACGTATATTAAGAAGTTTGCAACATATCGAAAGGTGAGGTGCAACGAAGAACTTACTGTAAGCTGTAAAAGGAATCAAACATCGAGAGCAATGGACTAAGTCGAAGCCAAATGCGGGAAAGGGAAGTCTACGAGTACCAAGCATGGCAACAAAAGCTGGTATTCCTCTTTCAAGAGCAAATTGTATTTGTGATTTATGTGAATCCCTTGGAGCAAAAGACATTGTTACAATGTTTTGCGATAGTAAAAATCCTCCAAAACTGGCAACCTATAAAACGTGAGAAATATTGGCAGTTGCACGTTAAACAATAATACATTCCAAAAATTTACTAAGGTCTATAAAGGAAACAAGAAATGGCTCCTACCCCACATCCCATATCAAGAGCAGTCCTCAGAACACCGCCATTCATTGGAATGTACTGACCAAGTTTTTCAATATATTGTTCTGCTCCATCTGGAAACATTGTGCCACCTCCAGGGAATATAAAGTGTGGACCTTCAAGTTTCATCCATCCCTGGTGACCTTTCCTGTCAGCAATCTTGTTGTGCGGCATGTTGCTGTGCCATATCTACAAATGATATATAAGAGAGTTTAGACCGATGGATAGAACAGTAAAAACAAACATCTAAAACATTATAAACTATTTTATAACATGATGTTGAAGTTAGTGAGAAATTACTTTATTTACTTAACCAAATTACCAAATAAAATGCAACTTTATTTTCACTTTTATTCTTCTTTATCTTGATTTGTATGCAAAAATAGTAAAATCGTTCAAACATTAAGTACAACATTTACTACGCAACTCTCTAAAAACAAAAAGCAAAATGAAGTTTTTGAAATTAAAAAATGAAAATAACAAAAATAAATGAAAACACAGAACGTTTTTCATGATATCAGGCAAGCGTTACTTTGCTTAACTATGGTCTCTTCTTCTCTCGCTAACTTTTCCTTATTCTTCTATCTCTATTGCCCATTTCTCACTTCACAGTCACACTCAGTGTAGTCGATGGCAAATGGTGGTCGGTCCACGGCAGAGCCAAAATCTCGCCATATCAACCGCTTCGTGGCACTGTTATAGCGATTATGGCGGAGAAACTCACAATATCAGCCGATATTTGCCATTGAAGCAAGCCCAAAAACCGCCATGGCGCCGCTATTTGAAACACCAGTCACACTACAGTCTAATAGCTAGTCAAACTACAGTCAAACAGCTGGAAGCATCCTTTAATGACAAATTCAAACATATCATCCAACAAAAAGGCCTTTCAGGAAACATATCATTCCCCGTTTTGGATATACAATTTATTTTATCCATTGAACCAAATGTCGTATGGCCAAAGTTACCCCAACACTTGGTAGCCAAATAATTTGAACAAAGCATTCAATCAGATCACCAATTACCTATAAAATGACATTGCATTTAATCTAAAAAAACAAAAACTAGATCCGAACAAGCTAACCACACACTAGAAAACTCCCAAACAGATATCTCCATACCAAACTAAAACATATGAAAAATCAAGCTCATGTCTTCTAAAACCATATTGAGCATCTATAACACTAAACATACTAGTTAGCTCCCTATGCAAAAAAAACAAGCATGAAGCACCAAAATCCAAAGAAACAAACAAAAGAACTCGTTAATTTACCAACATTCTTGAACATCCAAAACATTCTCATCATACATATCCTATTTAACACTCACATATCATATCGAAGACGTGTCTGGTGTCTGACGCTGACTAGTGTTTAGCACAACACATCTTGATTACACTCTATCGCTTCCATTTTGTTTTCTTAAGGTATGTTTGGATGGGGGATTATTTTTCTTAAGGTATGTTTCTAAAAATGAAATTGAAATACTATATGATCATGTATTATGGCAATTTTTTCAATTGTTTTAAAACCTTAAAACTCAAACATATACCAAAGATGCATCCAAACATTCCCTTAAACTATTATTAATGTCTAAGGTGTCGGTGTCTATGCTGCATAGTTCATACCTTATGCAAACTCTCCGGCCACTGCACCGAAACCTTGTACCCCTTCGGTGGCGGAACAAGGCAAAGAGGCGTACTCTCCAGCATCGGACAATGTCTCTCTCTATAATAATTCATCTCCCTACTTAACTGACTATTAAGCCTCGGATCCTCACACGGCATATGATCCACAGCCTCAGCAGGACACGCTTCAACAACCCGAGGCTGCCCCGCCTCAATCGCCGCCACGAGCCTGATCCGCTGCTGCGGATCAGACCCGGACAGTAACAGCGTCTGCCTCCCGGAAGCTGCAAGAGAGTCACCAAGCGGCGTGAAGACGAGGATGAAGAAGAGGAAGACTAAGCCGAAGAAGAGGGCGGATATGAGGTCTAGAAGACGCCATTGACGGGGGTTGTAGATGAGGTTGATGTTGCTGGTTCGCTTTGAAGCTGGGAGGTTTACGTGACCCATTTGAAGAAAAAAAGATGGATCTGATGAAATTAGTGTGTGAAATTGTGTGAAAGAGTTTGGAAGATAGAGATTGATTTGGAAGTAAAATAGTAGTAAGAAGTAAAGTGTTTGTTGAAAATGTTGTGACGGTGTTGAAGATTTTCCACTGACTGTGTGGAAAGGAAGATTTTTGTTTGAAGGTAGAGACTGTACGACCGGATCTAAGGTAAGTGCTTCAAAGAATGTAAACACTAAACTCTAATGTCAATCATTAACCATTTTTATTAAAAATAATGAATATAGTTTAATTTGGTAAACTAGAATTAAAATTAAAAAAAATAATAAATATAGTTTAATTTGGTAAACTAGAACTAAAATTAAAAAATAAAATAATATAATTGAGCTGACTGTTTATTTTTTAGAACATGGTCAAATCATTTCCTTTTTTATTGTTACGGAATAGAGACACATCATTTTTCCATATCAGACAATTATTTCTAAAAGGAGGTAACATGTTCAATAGAAAGGAGAGACACATCTAGTAAACGGACATCCGAACTTAAATCCCGGTGATCGGATAGGTGTTATGGACTCAACTAAGGTCTCTTATCTCCACCTCGCCCCTTATAGATCCTGTTAAAGACGGAAAGGATCTTTCAGTCGAAGTCCTTTTTAAGGCGATAAGAATCTTCTAGTGGAAGTCCATCATTCATATTTTCCTTTTTAAGGAAGCAAGGATCTTCTAGCGGAAGTCCAACATTCATATTGCCTTTTCGAAGCCAATAAGGATCTTCCAGTGAAAGTATAGCACTCATGTTGCCATTTTTAAAGAGGCAATGATCTTCCAGTGAAAGTCAAGCATTCATATTGCTTTTTTTTAAAGCGACAAGGATCTTCCAATATAAATACATCATTAATATTTCCCTTTTTAAGGTGGCAAAGATCTTTTAGTGGAAGTCCAACATTCATATTGTCCTTTTAATCACTATTACAAAAAGGATATACAACAACATCCATGTTACCACGGCCAATGGATTCATCGTGGTAGAATCTATTCAATTAGGTATTTTCTTTTTATTTTCATTTTAAGCCACTTTTCACTACGGTTGGAAGTTCCAATAGTGGTAAAAGGTGATGCATAGTCATGAATTGGAATTTTATTGCTGTAGTTGTTCTACTGCTGTATTTTTTATATTATTAAAAGACATACAACAAAAGTTGTTTAATACAATTGTTGTTGTATGTAGCGCACTATCCACTTTACTACTACGGTTGAAAGTTCCAACTATGATGAAAAGTCACTCAAGGTCATGGGTTCGAATCCTAGCACCTATAGTTTTGTTTTTTTATTTATTTTTAAGTCATTTTTTACAACGGTTGGAACTTCCAATCATGGTAAAAAGTCACTCAGGGTCATGGGGAAATATGAGTGTGTTTATTGAGTTTATTCATCGTTGTTAAACAAATCGGTGTCATCCATTTATTGAGTATCAACACTTAAGACACTACCACTAGTGATCCGCGTGGAACCTAAAACTTAGACGAACTTCATCTTCTACCTCCAAACGTCATCTTTCCTTTATGATACTTTATTTCTCCATTAAACCAAGCTCGAAAACATCATTTCTTCTATAAACAAAACTCGAAAATATCATTTCTTTCGTTAACAAATTTCAAAACTCCATCATCCCTTCTCCAACTTGAATGAGACAAGGAAAGTATGGATTCAAGTTAGCAATGTTAGTTGTTCTTCTTCTTGTTGTTGTTTTTCTTATTGTTATTATTGTTGTTCTTCTTGTTCTTTGTTGTTCTTGTCGTTGTTATTGTTGTGTTGTTATTCTTCTTCTTCTTGTTATTATTATTGTTCTTCTTTTTTTTTATTGTTTTTGTTGTTCTTGTTGTTGTTCTTGCTACTGCTACATTTTTTATTTTATTAAAAGACATACAACAACGGTTGTTTAATACAATTGTGATTGTATGTATCGCGTTATCCAGTTTACTATCACGGGGCAATAGACCGTAATTGTAAATAACTCACTTACAACCACATCCTACCTAACAACGGTTGTTCAACCGTTATTATAGGTCTTTCGCAATCGTTGTTATACGTATTTTTGTAGTAGTGAATGCGTAAGAATCTTCTAGTGGAAGTCTAGCATTCATATTGTTAGGAAAGCCAAAATAACCTGTTGCAAATGATAAAAGTTTTTTCAAAGAAAATCATGATAGGCGACTCACTCTTATAACAATCAACTAAAATAATATCTTAGATTGACTGAATTCCATGTTTTTGGAAATGAGTCGTCCATCTAACTCCTCGGGCTTCTAGGCTCCATGTGTTGAACATGTGACTTCGTACACAAGATGGATGTAAATTGTGGAGGTTTGAAAAACATTGATTTAAAATAAAATCATTGGTAAACTCATATTGTAAAAAAATTGAAAACAAACGAATAAATGAACAATGAAAAACTAAAGGAAAGACAATAATGTAAAGAGATAAAGGGATAGAGATATAAACCAGAGATTTATATAGGTTTGGCCTTAATTGACCTACTCATGTCCCCATGACTTATTCTTGAGAATGTCTAATAAACTTGAGAGCTTTTAGAAGGATATGCCCACTAACTTCCTTATACATGGAAATGAAGTATTAAGGCTAAATTATAACCAAACAATGAACAAGGCTTTTAGTGGTTATTTTCTAAACCAAACATAAATTTTCCACGGGCTGATCTCGAACCAAAATGGAGTTTTTAGTTGGCTATCCTCCAAATTGAATCGGGGTTTTGCACATGCTAGCCACAAACCAAGTTGAGATTTTATACTGCCTAATCTCGAACCAACTAAGCTTTTAAAAGGCTAAACTTAGTAACCAAGTGAGATTTTAGTCGGACTAATCTCAAACCGATAGAGCTTTTAATTAGGCTGAGCTTAAGAACCGTTGTGGAAATTTTAATGGTTGATCTTCACAAATCAAAAGTTAGCTTTTTCTTAAAGGTGAAACTCACAAACTAAATAGAGACTTCCTAAGACAGTCTCCAAACCAAACAAGAGTTTTTAACTCATTTAGTTCGCAACCAAACAATAACTTGCGACGGAAGAAATATTTAGTCAAGAGAAAATACATTCTTAGTAAATTTAAAAATAAACCATCTCCCCAAAACAAATATCATCACTTAGACTCAAGAATACTCTCGAAACACTATGGTTAAATATATGTGAGATAAATGAGAGATTTAAAGAAAATGATGATAGAAATGAAAGTGAGATCAAAGCTCGTCTTCTGGATGTGAAAAAGTGATAGAGAAGCTCTCTACTTGTAAGTCAAGGCGTGGTAGAAATTTGAAAATAATTCATGGGACAAATCAATGTCATAATCGATTAGGCTAATCGATTATTGACCTCCCGTAATTGATTGTTCAAGCCACAAATGAAATATTTTGATATTTAGTTGTTACTAATCATAAAGAGATTGTCCCAAACTATTTTAGACTTAACTTAGCCAAAATAATTGATTAGGTTATTGGTCTAATCAATTATTCAATTGGGAAAAAGTCTTAGACTTCTTAAATGTTTTTTGTGTGTGTGTAATTTTTTCACAATATTTCCTAAAATACCCTTGTATCTTTGCTAGACACTAGTCACTCAGACGAACACAACCAGGTAAGATTTCACACTTCCTCTTTCATAACTCTGAAGCTTGAAGTCTTGACATCATTATCTTTGAGTTTAGATTCATTCATGAACTTTGAATCTTCTTAATGAGGCTTGAGATATTTTTATGTTCATTACCATCATCTGAGAGTTGAGATGTTAAAACACTGGTGACCCTTGAAACAAAAATCTTTACCGGAATATCGTTTGACCACATTGTTGACTTGAACTTCAAGAATATCTTCAAGAGGATAGTATGATTCAAGAGGATAGCTTAATCAACCATCTTGAGCTTCTTCGGTCGCTTGAACTATCTTCAAGAGAAATTCACTTCACTAGATATCATTTGATATTAAGTGTTGTCATCATCAAAACTAAACAATTACTTAGTTAACTTGCAACTTTGTTATCCATAAACTTTACCCATCTTAAATCATCATGATAATACATGCAAACACATAGATCCACATATATATATATATATATATGGAGCATATCAAGTGAGAGCATTTTTTAATGAGAGATGAGAGGAATAAATATCAACCAATGGATTCATCAAGAGAGAGAAATTAATAGCCACATTAATGTATTAACATTCTCTCTCTTGATGAATCTAATGGTTGATATTTATTTCTCTCATCTCTCATTAAAAAATGCTCTCACTTGATATGCTCCATATATATATATATATATATATATATATATATATATATATATATATATATATATATATATATATATATATATATATATATATATATATATATATATAAAATATGGTTATTTCCAATTGAGTTGTAGTTATTTTTGTTAGACGGACATGACTGACCTGTCTCAACACCAGGTCGCCCTCCTGGATTTTCTTTCAAACCATTTTGTGAGTAAGATATAGTGTGTGATCAACCATCCCAAAAAATATTTTTTTTTTTTTTACTTCAAAATATATAAAGTTGGATATCGATTCATTCATTGAGACATGTTTGTGTTTTTTGTGGACATTTTGAATCAAATTTGAATATTAATTAATGGGTGGAGTTACGTGAATCTGAACCAACCCACTAAAAATCATAACAAGTGTGTTATTTTATCATGATAATAGCTTTTACTATGTTATTATCACTACTAATTAGAAGTAATAAAAAATTATTAAAATCAATACAGCCAAATTAATATTTGTAATCCCACTCTAATATTGCCTTAGTTTGGTTGTTCAATTAACATCTAACAATCCGAAATTCAATTAAATGTTAATTTGAAATATTTTATTTAAAATCTAATTAGTCTGAAATATTTTTAATTTTTAGAATACTATAACAACCTAAAAGATATTTGGAAAATTTATGTAACCCCTTCAAAACCCTCCAAAACCCTTCTTCAATACAATTTTTGAGTTCCCCATTTTATGGGGTTTTTGGTGTTATGAATAAACTCAAAAACTACAAAAAAGAAGCCGTGCAGCGACGTGGCCCCCACGTCGCAACATGCAATATCACGTGGCAACTGAAAAGTAGCGACGTGGGGCTCTATGTCGCAGGAGCCAAAGTGGCAACCATGTAGCGACGTGGAAACCACGTCAGAAAGTAGCGACGTGCCTCCCACGTCGCAACAGAGTTACATGGGGAACATGTATCTGCACACACAGCAGGTGTGGCAGGTGGGACAGGTACGTTTGTTGACCAGTGTAGCGACGTGGTCTCCACGTCACTACATTAAATGCTTTTTTTTTTTAATTTAATAAGCAGGAGCTATTTCATTTTATATAATTAATTTATTTATTTATATAATAAAATTAATATATAATAAAATATATATAATAAATTTTATATAATAAATTCTATAAAATAAAATTTATATAATAAAATTTTATAAAATAAATTCATATAATTAATTTATATAATTAATTCAATTAAATAAAACTAAACATTTAAAACTAATATTTTAATGAATTAAAATGTATAATAAGTTACATAAAAATAAATTAAAAACAAATAAAATACAAAATGTTTTTAAGAAGCATCATCATCCGAAAAATAATTATCCGGATTAAAATCATCAGCCACTCCGTCATCCTCCGGCTGATCTTGAGGAGGAACATTACTGTAATTCCCACCTCCTTGCATAAACCGTCTCATCTGCTCCTCCATCTCAGCTTGTTTCTTCATAATGCCCTCTATCTACCGCGCATGCTGCTCCTCCATATCAGCCTGCCTCTTCCGCATCATCTCCAACTGGGCCTCACTTTCGCGTCTCGCCATTTGCCTTATTAATTCAGTTTGTTCCTGTGTCAGATTTGGTTGACGCGATCCACCCTCTCCATCCTGAACTCTTTGGAACAGATTACGGTCACCAGATCTATAGCTGGACGCCAAATTTCCAGCCCCAAAAAAGCAACCATTAGGCCCTTTATCTTTAATAACATCACACCAAATGTAGTGATCAACATCCGCGTTAAGCGGCTCCCCCTCTGCTGGCATGAATTGAGGATTATTTTCCATAAAAATGGCAAGTCGTCTATCATATTCTTCCTGCACACATATATACATATTATAAATTAAAATATATTAAAACGTTGCCACGTGATTTTCACGCCACAACTTATGATTTGCCACATGATTTTCACGTGGCAATTTATCAATTGCCACATGAAATTCACATCACAAACTTTGTACCAATATAAAAAAAATAAACAACGTAAATTTCACTTACAAGATACATCCTCGTGCGCTCGTCGACAACACCTCCCGATCTCCTTGTCCGGGTCCTCGAAATCAGCTCAGGCATCAATGGTCTTCTCCCCAACTGCTTAGCCTATATAATATAATTAAAAATAATTAGTAAATTATATTATGAATAAAGATGTAACTTAAAAATTTTAAAACTTTTACCAATCGTCGGGCATGCTCGGCGGTGCTAATACTTCCACCTGTGTTGACACAACCGCCCTTTTCAGATGCCCTCATCTTCTTAAAAGTTTCTGATTTAGCCCGGAATTCTGGAGTCCTCCAATATATTACAAGCTCCTGAAAAACCTCCTCGCCTATCCAGCTAGGACGGATGCCGTGAAGCTCATAATTCTCCCTTACTCGCCGCAGCATATCAGACATTCTTTTAGAGCATCTGGTATTGAAAACTTTCTGAACGGTTTTTTCACTCAATGGATCTCACACGCATTTCTCCTGCAATAATGTTTTGTATGACATCAAAATAAAATGTTAAGTAATTATAATGAGAATTTCATTTAAATAACCATAACTAAAAAAATAAATTAAATGCACAACTTAAATATATAACAATACCTTAAACATTCTAAACCATTCATCTTTATTATCGACGTCCCCATAGCTCTTAAAAGCTGATTTATACATCTGCTGAACTATATAGTTAACAATCCTTGCAGCAGTCCGACTCGGAGTAAAACTGAAAGAAAAAATGAAAATGTTAGATATAAATTTATACAAAAAATAAAAATATATACATACTATAAAAGTTTTTAAATAGGAAACTTACTTGCTTCCTTCGGGATGAATCCAAAATCTACCGTCAACGACATGAATCTCATCGGGATCATCCCTCCCACGAAGATCAGCTCCGTCTATCTCATCAACTGCCTCATCAACCTCACGGGCTGGTACATGTGTGGGATGTGGGGTGCGTGAGCCTCCAACCTGTGTGGGGCGTGGACTAGGAGATCGTCCAGCCTGTGTCGGACGTGGACGGGGAGATCGTCCAGCCTGTGTGGGGCGTGGACTAGGAGATCGTCCAGCCTGTGTCGGACGTGGACGGGGAGATCGTCCAGCCTGTGTGGGGCGTGGACTAGGAGATCGTCCAGCCTGTGTCGGAGGTGTACTGCTGGATCCTCCCGTATGCTGAAAGGAGGAAGTCATCTGCATGGGATATGAGAAACCAGATCCTCCAGTATGCTGGAAGGATGAAGGCATGCCAGTATGGGCGAATGGAAAGCTGGGCGGGGGCACACCAGTATGTGTGAATGGAAAGCTAGGTCCTCCCGCCTGCTGGAAGGACGAGGGCACACCAGGATGCTGGAAGGATGGCGGTACCGCTGAGTACTGGAAGGATGGCGGTACCCCAGACGGGAATGTGTGGGAGGAGAGTAATGGGGTAAAAGCCTGAGTACTGGCTAAAGACATAGGATCAACACTCTGAGGGCGGGAAGACACGGCCATGTGAGGCGCCTCACATACTACTATCCTCGGACGTTGGGACTTCTTACCACTATCTTTACTCTTAGGTGGCATTTTACCTATTTTATTATTCATCAACACATAAATATTCATCAACACATAAATATTCATTAACACATAAATAGATATTCATTAACACATAAATATTTATTTAATAGATATCCACTAACACATAAATAGATATTCATTAACACATAAATAAATATTCATTAACACATAAATAAATATTCATTAACATATAAATATACATTCAATGTTTAGTTATTCTTCATCTTCGCTATCCACATCATTCTCTTCATCATTCTCTTCATCATTATCTTCGTCGTTCTCTTCGTCGTTCTCTTCGTCATTCTCTTCATTGTTGTCATCGGATTCAAACTCTTCATCATTCTCTTCATCCACATTATTTTCAACCAACAATATAGATGCATCAACTTGATGTCCCTCAACAATTGTATCAGACAAACTTGTAATGTCTTCAGCTGCAACCACTTCATTAATTTGATCAACATCATCAACTTGATAGGCAACATCTTCTACTTGATCGCCATTTTCAATATGACCTTGCGGTTTTGTTTTTATTACAACACACCATCCTCTTTTACGTGTCACAAATGAAGGATAAGGTACATAATAAACTTGCCTAACAATATTTGACATTATGAAAGGATCATACTCTTTGTATTTCCGGTTCATTTGAATCTCAACAGTACCGTATGACCTGTCTATTTTTGTGCCTCTACTTGGATCATACCATTCACAATAAAACAAGACAACTTTATTTTCTGAATCCATGTAATGGTATACCAACTCGTAGATATGTTTAATAACTCCATAAAAGTCATCTTCACCACCATCTGTAACTCCTTTTACAAATACACCACTGTTTATGGTTTTTTTCCCTTCGGTCCATGCCTCAGTGTGAAACTTATATCCGTTCACGAAGTATGTGTGCCATTCATTTGCGCTTTGGATAGGGCCTTCTGCCAAGTTTCTCAAATGGAGTATTTCTGGAGTTGGTGGAAACACGGTAGACAATCTTTGCTTGAACCATAAGGGAAATTGAGCATGAATGACGCCGGATGTTGACTGTACACCGGTACTATGAAAATAGGCATTGTTAAATTCCCTACAAAATATACACCATAAGTTAAATAAGTTTGGTATACAGACATTGTCAACAAAGGTAAAAAACTATTGGGTAAACTTACTCAAGGTATTGTTTAACTTCGACGCAGTTGATCAAGACATGGACATGTGCGGATTGCATTTCTTTCTGGGTCAACCAATGCACACTCTTCTTTCCAGAAGGTCGACCTGGAAGACCGAATACTGATAAGGTGAATTGACTCCTCTGGTTGACATTTACCGGATTCCGTATGGTTCTAGGAGTTAACATCAAGTGATTGAAATAATGACTGCAAAAATGTGATGTTTCTCGATGCAGGTAATGTGCACATATAGAACCTTCAACTCTTGCTTTATTCTTCACTGATCGCCTTGAATCACCCATGAACCTTTCAAACGGATACATCCACCTATATTGAACTGGTCCACCAAGAAAGGCTTCATATGCAAGATGCACAGGTAAATGTTCCATTGAGTCGAAGAAACCAGGCGGAAATACTTGTTCCAACTTACAAAGAATGATTGCAATGTTTTGGTCCAACTTCATGATGTCTTCCACTTTTAAAGTTGACGCACAAATATCTCTAAAAAACTGACTAATTTCAGTCAGTGGATCAAGAACATGTTTGGGTAGCGAGCCAAATGCAATTGGTAACAATTGTTCCATGAAAATGTGACAATCGTGACTTTTCATTCCATGCAACTTCCCAGTGTTAGGGTCAGCACACCTTGATAAATTTGATGAATACCCATCGGGCATTCTCAAATCTTTTAGCCATCGACAAACAGCTTTAGCTTCTTGGGAAGTCAAAGTGAAACAAGCCTTGGGTTTTAATAACTTTCCATTCGGTAGAGGCTTCAACTCCAACTCTCTTCTGTTACACCATTTTTCCATGTCTTGTCTGGCCTTTTCATTATCTTTTGTTTTGCCTTTCACATCCATCACTGTGTTAAATACATTATCAAAAAAATTCTTCTCAATATGCATAACATCTAGATTATGGCGCAACAAGTTATCCTTCCAATACGGGAGGTCCCAAAATATACTTCTTTTTGTCCAATTGTGCGTGACTCCGTATCCTTCAATTCGGCATTCTTTGCCAGTATCTGTAAATTTTGGTAGCTCACTAACTTGTTCCCATATAGCCCATGGTGACAATCGAGGCGGAGGCGAATCTTTCACTCGTACATCTTTTTTAAAGTTTGTCATGTTTCTTCTATAGGAGTGATTTCGTGGTAGGAATCTTCGGTGAGAGTCAAACCACGAGCTTTTCCCACCTTTATCCAACGTGAACCCTTTGTTGTTTCCCATGCAATGCGGACAACCCATTTTGCCATGCGTACCCCAACCAGACAACATGCCATATGCTGGAAAGTCGTTGATGGTCCACATCAATGAAGCTCGCATTATAAAGTTTTCTTTACGTGATATATCATAAGTCCATTCTCCAATCCACAATCTCTTCAAATCATCAATTAAAGGTTGTAAATACACATCAATTCCTGCTTTTGGACTCGAAGGTCCTGGAATGACGCACGTCAAAAACATGTATGGTTTTGTCATGCACATCTCAGGAGGGAGGTTGTAAGGGGTTACAATAACTGGCCAACAAGAATATGCGGTTCCCGACCCTTGGACATATGGAGTAAATCCATCAGAGCATAAACCAAGCCTGACATTTCTAGGTTCTGCGGCAAAATCAGGATGCATTCGATCAAAATGCTTCCATGCCTCGCCATCAGATGGATGTCGCATAGTGCCTGGACTTGTGTTATTTGTGTGATGCCATGTCATTTGACTTGCACTGTGCATTGAAGCAAACATTCTTTTTAACCTTGGTATTATCGGAAGATAAAACATGGACTTTACTGCTACACGGTCTTGATTAGTGTTAACGGCTCTACTGGGAACTTTATATCTTGGACTCTTACAAAACTTACATTCCTCCAACAACCCATCTTGAGTACCAAACTCATTGTCGTAGAACAACATACAACCATTAATGCAACAATCAATCTTTCTTACTCTTAAACCCAACTTCGACACCAACTTCTTTGCTTCATAAAATGTTGTAGGCAAGTTGTCTTTCATTGCAGTTGAGTCCAACATCATCTTTACGAAGAGTTCCAAACACTGATCAGGAACATTCCAATTTTCCTTGGCGGCCAACAATCTCACACAAATTGATAACTTTGACTCAGACGATCCATCAAACAACGGCGTATTCATCTCATTCAACAACTGATAAAATTTCTGCGCTTCCTCATTCGGCAACTCTTCCCCACCAAAATCTTCAGGCTCATCATAGGTCACGTTCACACCAAAAGCATCCTCAACCATGTCACCAATCAGATTAAAGTTTTCCTCATATTCCACAGGCGGCCGACTACTTGAAGCATGAGAGTTGCTAGTCTCTGGTACGTTACTAGGCAGTTCTTCACCGTTAAACGTCCAAACCCAATAATTTGCAATGAAACCCCTTCTATGCAAATGAGCTGTTATTTCCTGTGGGTCACTAATTATTGTTGTACATTCACATTTAAGACAGGGACACCTAACTCCTCCTTCGCTTCGACATAATTCCTGAGCAAACGCCCAACTGATAACCCTTCAACTCCTACTATAAAATTGGGTTTAAGTCTCATTCTTCCTGGAAATGTTCTATCGTACATCCAACTACGATAATACCGATAATATTCCATACTGCACATTTATACAATCATTGTCATTTTGAGTTAGTATTATCGATAATACCGATAATATTATTCTTAAACGTATACTAGTTAATATTTACTATTCTTAAAAATATTATTTAATAACAATACTACTAATATTTTTAACTACACACGTTATATTGAACATCTTTAACCATACAGTAATTATTTTTTTTAACTACACATTTTAAACTACATATATTGGAAATATTATTTAATAAAAATAAACATATTATGTTTTTGTTACACACATAATAATAAAAATAAAAAATAAGAAATAAGAAATAAGAAATATTACTATTATATTTGGAAATATACAAACACATACATATTATGTTTTTATAACGTATATACAAATTCAGTTTTAAATCTATTATATATGAACAAAATAAAAAATAAAAATAAAAAATGTTTTTATTAAATATTTGATATACATAACATATATAAAAATTCTTTTTAAAATATATAAATATAATACATATTCTATTTTTTTTTAAATATACTATAATCTATACAAAAAAACAAAAATCTATCAAAAATCTATACAAACACATACATATTATCTTAATAAATCTATTAAAAAATTAAAAATTAAAAATGATATATAACTATTATATTAGTTTTGAATATATAAAATTTGTTTAAGTTATAATAATCTATTTTTTAAAGTGAGAACTTTATAATATATATCTTTTTAAAATTATATTAATATTTATAATAATCTATTTTATATATTATAAAATATTAAACAAAAAATTCGTTCTAATAATAATAATAATAATAATATATAATAATTTTAATAATAGTTTTAATATATCAATTTTTTTCTAATAGTTTTAAAAATATTAATAAAAAATATATTTAATTTTCGTTTTTATTTTATTCACTATATTCTATTTTATTTTTTAAGATATAACAATTTTAATATATCAATTTTTTTCTAATAGTTTTACAATATATAAAAACACATTATAAATCTATACAAACACATACATATCTTAATAAATTTACTAAAAAATCTATACAAACACATACATATTATCTTAATAAATCTACTAAAAAAAATCACATTATAAATCTATACCAAAAATCATTATAAATCACATTAAAAATCTATTTTATTTACTTACCTCTTCTTCAATCTACTCCTCCTTCTTCAATCTACTCTCCTCCTTCTTCAAATCTACTAAATCTATACCAAAAAAAAAAATCAAAAATTAATAACAGAATCAAGAATAAAATTATAAGATAATACTGATGCAACCTCTTAATTACCTTTGATATCAAAAAAATATTTGGATTGATGCAATTGGATTTTGGGAGAGTAAATTTCTGTTCTGGTTTTGGTTTTGGGGGAGAATGTTGCTGAAACGAAAATGGAATTGAAACGAAGGTGTGGTGAAGTGAAGTGAATTGGTTGCATTAATACACAATGTTGCGACGTGAATAAAACCTCGCTATTTGCCACGTGCTAAACACGTCACAACAAGCAAACGGTAATATTTAATTAATCAACGGTCACTTACGCTGCCACTCTGTCAAATCATGTTTCCCCCCATTTTGAATTATAAATGTAGCGACGTGACAATAACGTCACCACCAAATTTTTCAAAATTTTGAATATTCCCCCATTTGAACGTTATGGGGTGTGATGAATTAATTTATGTAATTAATGTAGCGACGTGCAACCCACGTCGCAACTGTTTTTCACACAACCCCATGTCTGACTCCCAACCACTTTAATACTGTAAAGTAAATTAATATTAAAATATAGGTGGCGACGTTGTATTCACGTCGCAACAAGCATTTATTAGCCACGTGTTCTCCACGTCGCTAAATATGTCGCTGGAGATGAGTTTTTTTGTAGTGAAACCCTCCAAAATCCTCCTACCCAAAATCTTTTTATCCTTTTCACCCAATTCTTCTTATTTTCCAAAGCCCTCCCCTCCCTTCCTCTCCAAACTCCCAAACATAGCCTAATTCAACAAACATAGGTGTAACAACTGCATGAATACATGTAGTTCTAACTACATGCAATCCATTCTGGTTGGTAACCTCTAAGCAGATCAACTAATTTGATACCTGTGTTGCATTTAATTGATTCTTAATATAGACAGGATATGTGCAGTTCTAGCTACATGCCATTAACGGATTTGGTAGACATGAAAGTTGTATGGATTTTACTAATGACATTGACAACTTTATCGAGTGTTTCAAAAATCAAACAAAATCAGTTGAACTCGGAATTAAAGAGATCACCGATTTGATCTGATTGTTGAATCAAATAAATTATTGAACTTGTAAGAATCAGTCAAACCGATAAAAATCTTTGAATTGACGTTTTAAAAATTTGGCAGGTTAAATATTTGTCTTTTTTTTAAGACAAAATGACGCCATATTAATATTTTTTTAACAATAAAATTAAAATATAAATACATTTTATTAAAAACTTATTTTCCAAAATAAAATTTTTTAAAATCAATTTTGTATAAAATTTATTTAAATTTATATTTTGTACTATTGTATTGTGTCTAATAACTATGTTTAGAATTTGAATTTAAAGAATAAACATGAAAAATTATGATATTTAAAATTTTTTAAAATTTGAAGATGTCGTGATTTTTTTAGAGACCGAAGAATCTGATTTTAATCATACAATACGACCATTGACCCAATAATTCGACCGATAAGGCATCCGATTTTTAAAACATTGCCTTAGTCACTATTTTTTTTTTAATTTTATCCATTTACTGAAAATCTTGGTAATAGACATTAACCAGGCTCTAAACCTGAAAGATACCTTAGTTTCGTTTAGAATATCAACTCAGCAATTAGTTATTTAATGTCAACCTCAACAGTCAATTGACAATAACTTAGTCGATCGTCCAACTGACTAATAACTAGTGTTTTAAAAACCGAACCGGTCTGAATCGGATTAAACCGGTGAGGGTATTTAGTCACTGGTCGAACCGCATGTCTAAATCAGATTAAACCGAATAACTCGGTTGAATAGACCGGTCGTTATAACAAAATTATACATGTATAAAACTTGTCGAACCGGATGATTCAATCTATACAAATATAACTAGCACTTAAATTTTATAAAAATATCATATTAAAAATAAATTCTCACGTTCATAATTTAAATTCAAATTTTAAACATAACTATCACACATTATTTACTAAATTTAATTTAAGAAAGGAAAAACTGTTTAAATATTGGGATCTTCTTCTTCAATATTGGGATCTTCTTCTTCAATATCAATCGCCGGTAACAAAATCAACTGCATCTACAAATTTTTTATTTTATTTTTATTTTATTTATTTTATTTTTTATTTTAATTTTTCATTAAAAATAATTAAAACGATGTCGCTTTAATTTTTTAAAATTAAAAATAATAATAATAAAAAAATGCATTTAAACCGCCGGTTCTGAGAAACCGTCGGTTTTAGCGGTTTAAACCAATTTTGACCGGTTCACACCGATTTGATGACATTCCCAATCCAGTTATTGGACTAGGCCGGTTACCTGTCCGGTTCCCGGTCCAACCGGTTTTTAAAACACTGCTAATAACCTCTGATTTTGTTGAGATTAATTTCAACAGAGAATTGGAAAGGTCACTCCAATGCATATTTTTTTCTAAACCAATACAAACAAACATGAAAAGATTGTATAGGTAAACTGGATTTCAATTCAATTTGGAAGAGGATCACATGCTCCTATCTAACAGACCATTGATTTTCTACTAGTTCTCTGCCTTCTTGATTTCAGAACCCATGACCTGATATCACTCTTACAGGCCTGAACTATTCACCATATCAATATAAATTATGCCGTCTTTATTTCATTTTTCTGGTACCTATCTTCATCATCATATAAGAAATGGAGATTTAGTGACAGATTAATTTGAACTATGAAAGAGTATATACAAAAAACAACCATAATATATAGTTAAATGTTGTACAATTACTATTTGCTGCAGCCTTGATTCAACCCACCGCAAGGAAGGGAAATCATCGTTCAAACTTGCTCTATTGTAGTTGACTATTTTCTGTGAATATGTAAAACAGCAACCTCGGTCCCATTGTCTTCAATTCATGATCAAAGTTTCCTTGATGCCCTAGCATTGTAGTCATGCTTAATTAGATTTGATCTCAGCAACATGGAGCGAACATCGCGATCAAATTCTCTTCCAGTTTCTAGAACCCTTTGAAAGGTGGCATTCCTTTGATCTGCGTGACGTGCATACAATATTTTGTTGTGTGAATCAATTCTAGCCTGCACAGATCCAAAAGGTTCCATAAATCATGAGCTGTTCAAGACCAAGACAGATTTTTCTTTAAACATTGAAACTTTTTAAATCATATGCCAAATTCATTTGGACATGTATATGCAATGCAATACTAATATTTGTATAATTTTCTAAAATTCAGGCTGGTTGAGCTATGAACCACAAACATGAAACAAGGCATAGTAACTCAAACCAGACCTGTATCTGATTATCAGTAATCAATGCTTCGAGTTCTTTCTCAAGTCCAACAACAGTTGTCTTGAATGCATTAGCCATCATATTCAAATCAACAGACACAAATGGGTGTGTATACTGGATAAGGGCTTTGTGACGAATTAGATCATAAAGTGTCTCGACATGGTCATGCAAATGTATATCAAGTGACAGATTTGCTTTGAGGTTCCCGAGGTATTCCAGACAGGAAGCATAATGGCTGCAAAGACAAAGAAAAGCAATCATTAGTTACTTACACAGACAGAGATATCAAAAAAGTGTGGGATACAAACAATTTGTGCAAGATAAAAGATGTAACAAGTCCGCCATTACCCATTATTTATATAATCAAAATCAAAATCCGTTTTTAAAATGTTTTAATTTTCTGACAAATTGAAAGGACAGGTCTAACTATCAATATCTAATGAATTCACAGCTATATTCTCTTATGTAAATATTCCAATCAATTCTTTTAAACTTCGGTCAATTTTCAGCCAAGCAGCTTAGTATAGTACCACACATGATGAAATGCACAGTGCAACTCAGCCTAATCAAGACTCGTAAATTTTCCTTTAATTCAGTTAAGCGTGAAAAAAAAGTGATCTATAGTGAACAATGTCACATAGACCATGTGAATTAAGACAAGAAAAGAGAGATATGAGATAAAACTGTATGTCTAAACTATGTGATAGAAGTGTATAATAAATATACCACGTACCTATAGTTATCCTAATTACCATAATTATTAATTACATGTACTGTACAGCATACAATTACCCCAATTATACTTTTACTGATAAAAAACATCAGAAAATAGCAGAGAAAACAGAGAGCACTTGCACCCACTTACCTCGAGTAAAAGTCATTAATCAGTTCCCTTACTTCAGGTACTAACTCTAAGAAATTCCGGAAGTTGGAATTATCTATAACTTTACTCTGCAAAATATAAGGAATAAAATCATTAAAACAGTGTCACCACCAATGTCTCTGAATAGTTATTTATAAGAAGGATTATCAAGAAAATATAATGTAGAACTTGCCTTTAACTCCGCCCTATCAAATGTCGCAAGTGCACAAAGTCCCCCATATGTTGCAACATCTTGAGATGCAATTACGTCATTATAGTGACTACTCAGTTCTGGGCCTGTTTCTAGAAACTGCATTAAAGCATGGAAATATGATTGCCAAAGAAAACGGAATAGGCTGTCATGCATCAAATGATTAAAATGAATATCCTGAAACTCCAGATCAGAGTTACATAGATCATGCAGTAGTCCTTGAGTGATCTAGTATTAATTAGAGTCAAAAAGAGAGAAAAGGAGAAAACCTTTCGAGCAGCAAGCTTATACTTTTTGGCCTCTAGATTCGCCAATCCTGCGGCACATCGTAGCTTGGAAATTATTATCGGGTCAAGAGCATCTGTTCCCTGCTCTGCCTTGCTGACATAGCTTGAGACATGAGAAAATTGCCCCATCTCAATGCTGACGAGAATCGTACTCAAACACATATGAACTATATGCTTTGATGTAGTGCAATAATCCCGGGTACGGACATAACTTTTAAAAGCATCTCCTAGTTGACCATGAGAATAGTAAAAATCTCCAAAATCGTTGTATCCCATTCGTATGCTTTCTTTAATCAAGTTTGTCTGAAAAAAATAAACAAAATCCTGAACTAGACGGCGAGTATAAACAGTAACTGTAGTTTAATTAAGGTAGTTGGAAAAGAAAAAGGAGAAAGCTAGTCATAGAGTCATATTAAAATATCATATAAAATAAGCTATGAAGCACGGACAGCTCTAGGAGAAGACGTGTCGCAGTGTTCGACACACATCGGTGTCCGACGCTCGAATGAGACTCATACAACATGTGTCAGACAATTCAGTCAAGTGTTTCATAAGAAATTGTTTTTTCTTTGCTTCAACACACCTTATTCATTTCTTAAACAAATCTCACATACATCTTAAAAGGTAGTTAAACATGTATTGAAGCAATGTAATCAACGTTGAATTAAAGAAATCAATTTTGATTAAAAAATTTTAACTCTTCAAATAATAGATGGATAAATGAAACTCGAATACATATATGTAGCGGTGTTGGTGTCCTATATTTTTTACATTATCAGTGTTGACGTGTCAGTGTCCGTGTCTGAGTCCATGCTTCATAGAGAATGAGGCAGTCCCAGTAGTAAACCTATTTATGTATCTCGATATTTTAATCCTTATTTTTGGGTTTGGGTGGAATCTATCTAGCTACTTTATAATGCCAATCAAGGAAAGTAACACTTTCATATGTCAAACACCTATATAAGGTAAAGCTCCACTCATAAACTACTTCAGAATTCACAACAATATCAAATAGAAATAACTTGACGATACAATATAATCTTGAATGATTGATATGTTTCCTCCAAGTACTAGAACAGAAACCAATTATAAGATTAAGCAGAATTTCCAGCCCGAGGGCACACAATTACTAATCCCAACCATCTACCCTCACAAATTCACAGAACATGGTACACACAACTATCTGAACAAACCTTTTCATCAATACAACACCATCAAAATATCTCTCTGCAACATTCATAACCCACTAACTGCCACTAAGAGTAGTCCTACCCTGATAATGGTGCAAAGCGGACGACCCGAAAAAGGAATAGTGAATAGCAATGTTTAAAAACTCGAGAGTTTACGCAAAATCGGCAAAGGATTCAAAAATCGTAACTCGAGGACCGTAGCACGGATCATAAGATTCTACTACTGGTGGAAAAATATATTTTTACATGTAATTAAGCACTACTACTGCAGCGAGTCGCATCGTCAACGGCGATGTCTTGTTGACTGAAAGGGAATTCAACGAAAGAGAAAGCTTGAATGTGGAAGAGAAAGAAGAAGCTTGAATGTGAAAGAGAAAAGAGGAAGTAATTTTGTTTAAATCATGGTTGTCAAAATCGGGATTTTACTCAAGATCGTTGGGGTATGAAAAAAGCGTGAATCGTAAGATCTTAAATCGGATCGTAAGATCCCACCAAATCAACAAAATTATACAAATAACTAAAAAAAATAACATTAACATAAACATAAACTTCCAAGATTTAACATAAACATAAACTTCATCTAAAATTCCAAAATCTAACATAAAACATCCAAAATCAATAAAACATCCAACACATAAACATGCTTCCAAGCAATATCAGTTCTGCTTCCAGAAGCATTTTTTTGAACTTTTGGTGGTGCAGACGAGGATGCACGAACTGAAATTGAAGACATTGAAAAAAAGAGGGGTAGAAACCGTAAAATGGCATAGAATAAAGATGAGAAGAAATTGTAAGATTGATGAGAGATGAGAAGAAATCGTAACATTTATAGAAGGAACTGAATAGAATAAATGGTATAATTCTATCATTAAATGAGTTGATATTTTCCATATTGAAAACCCTAAAGGTCCCCCGATAAATCAGCCTAGGAGAACGGAACCGATACTGATATTAAAAGCTGAAAACGGCCAAAATTTAAGCAAAAACAGGTCACTTTCAAGCTGGACTGAGTCAGGTCGAACCGGGTCAAAGCAGATTGAAGTGCGTCGAAGCAAGTCTAAGTGGGTCGCAATAGATCTCCGCTTCCACGATGTTACGCTCTTACACTGCGCTCCAACTGCGCCGCTTTCTCCGACGATCTTGGCTGCGCGCCGCAGCATACAGGTCAGTGAAACTCGTAAGATCATCTTCCGATCTTAATCTAAATCTTAACAACCATGGTTTAAATAATTTGTTAATGAGGAAGAAACAGCTCGAATGTTAACGAGGAAGAAATAATGGGAAAAAGAGAATTTATGTTGCAATAATTTGGTAACGGTTGAGTTATTCCATTCCATGATACAACAAATTTTCCTTGAAAAAGAAAAACTCGTTTAAGAAAATTAGGGTTTTTTTATAAAAAAAAAATTAACTGAAGCGCCGCTCCGCAAAAGTGAAACGAGTCACATTTAGAACTCGGGTGAGTTTACCAAATTTCAACTACCGAGCTTACTGCCGGTTCAGCACGTCGGCAAGCCATTGAGACGTTAACTCACGATTTTGCGATTCAACTCGCGATACTGCTTACACTGGCGTATAGTGGGATGACCGCTCTATTTGATCATTTTTTAGACAAATTACGTATAATAATTATAAACATATATTTAATGTAAAATTAAACAATAACTCAACTCATTAAATATTTATAAATCAAAGCACACATGACTCTTAAGGTGCATAAACAACTAAAAAGGAAGGTTAAGATTGAATCCCAACTCAAATTTGATTGAAAAATCCAAAATTACCATTAAAGCATTGTATATTTAAGGGGTCATTTAAGTTTTTTAGAGGGGGAAGGATGGCAAGCCAGAAACAGCTCTAGGGCGGGAACTGCTCTGCTCCGCTATCCCTCTATTTAACCTATAGTGGCCGCTATAGTGTTCTTCACCGCTAGGCTCTTCCCATTGCAGTCAGCCTCCGCTCTGCTCTGCTATAGCGGGATAGCGCTATTGGCTGCTATTGACTACTCTAGTATCAATAAAAAAGCAAGGAAACCGTAATGTACTGATGCTCTATCCAAACGAAAAGCAAAACCTACAACAAGCCCACAAGGTTTCTGAATGTAATACAATCATTCAAAACTAGAAGCATCAACAGAACACAAATGATACACAAATTCCAACCAATAACAATACAAAAACTGAAAGCATCTGGTCCAACATAACATAGCTTAAATAATAATAAAAAGCTAAAAGCGTGAAAAGAGAAAAATACCCTATAAGCATTAAGCTCATTCTCGAGCCTCTCTTTCTTCTGCTCGGCCTTCCGATCAACCCCTTCACACCAACTCAAATCCATCTCATAGTTCGGACCCAACCTCCCATTAATCTTCTGCACAACTTCCCTAAACAACTGTGTATTCTCCCCCTTCTTAATCTCATCATACGCCATCCGAAGCGTGTCAAGCTGCACCGTAGGGTTCTTGCTTTTGCTAGCGATGAACAACAACCGCATGATCTTCGTTCTCCCTGAGTACAGAGCCGCGTACGCTTCGACGTCGAGTTGATCGCCGCTCATGATTGCTCTCCGGCTACGCTGGTCGCTTTCTTCGCCGCCGTTCGCGTAGATTTCGTCGATCATTGTTCCGGAGGTCTCGTCGTCTCCGTCCATTGAGGGATTGAGATTAGGGTTTGGGTTGGAGAGTTTGTTTGGGTGTGGTGTGACTCACTGAGTTACTATGTGGGCTCGGATGTGAGAATCACTATATTCGGAGATCCAATTGCTTAATGCTTGTCCTTTGTAGTATAGTACTTCCGTGAACACTACTGTCGGTATAAGGACCTACGTCAAAATAAACATGACATGATAAGAGGTCTTAATTTATTTTTGGTGTTTGTTGGGTAAAACCATTTTTTAAGGAGATTTAAAGGTAGTGTTGTGTCACTTCAAATTTGTTTTATACTTGATCTAATAAAATTAACATTCCGCCATGTTTTATCAATATTTTAAAATTAAAAGTATGACTCAACAGGATACACGTTCGTGATTGTTGACGCTGTAAAAATGTTAGTGCATACTTTTTTTCTCTTCTTTTAGCTTATAATATAATCTAGTAATAACAAATAAATTGCATACTCTGTCAAAATAGCTCTTTCACCTTGAGAAGGTTACACTATAACAAGGACTAATTAGTAATCAACAAATGTTCAAATTAAAACACTCACAACTTTCTTTGTGCCACACGTGTCACATTCTAATTACCACATGTCTCAAAAGTTTTGTTTCCACTAAAACACTTCATCTTTCTATGTTACTCCCTATGTCCCATAATGAGTGGTCCAGCACACCATTTTCACACAGATTAAGAAAAGTGTAAAAAAGTAAGAGAGAGAATATTGTTTTTACTATTATACTCTTATCACGTATTAGGAATTGTGATCTTTTTATTAATTAGAGAGTAGAATTAGAAAAATTGTATTGGAAATTGAAATGGATCATTCATTTTGGGACATCATTTTATTTCAAATGGGTCACTTGTAACACTCCATTTATTTTTCATAATTTAATTTAATTAAATTAATTGAATTATGAGGAATTAAGCAATTGGGCTTGAGTTGTGGTTAGTAAGGGAAGGGGTGCATTGGTAGGCCCTATTACTAATTAAAATAATTTTATTTTATTCTTAATAAAATAGAAGGAGTGGTAGAATAGAGAAGGTTACAGCATTGGGAAAAGAAGGCTGAACGTGAAAAGAGAAGAGGAACGGAGAAGTGCGACCGAGGAAGAACGAAGAATCAACCTTCAGGTAAGGGGGGACTCTTCCGTTTATCTTCTATTATGGGATTATAGATAGTATGATAGAATTGATCGTGTTATTCGCATCAATTGGGTTGTGCTTAGGTTGTAGAAATGTTAGGTTTTGGGAGGATTGATGCATAATGATTATATTGATCATGTATTGGTGATAATTGGATGGTTGAATGTATTATAAATGTGTTATAATATGTGTTATTTCACTGTATGCGAAATCTGGTTGGAATGAGATTTGTTTGGTAGTGATTCGGTGAAAGAGGGACGAAATCGCAGGCTGTTTTCTGCTATTCGGAGCGCTGGAATTCGCCAGTTCGCGCCGCGTCCAGGAGTTGGCGCCGCGAACTGCTTGGCAGAAGGCCAGGAAGTTTTGTTGTGTTCAGTACGCGCCGCGAACATATGACCGCGCCGCGAGGGCGTAGTTTTTATTCGTTCCGCGCCGCGAAACCTTGTTTGCGCCGCGAAGGCGTTGTTCCAATTCGTTCCGCGCCGCGAATGTGTGTGGCGCCGCGTGCTGTTAGTTGTTGCGACTGTCCATTTTGAAAAGTTTTAAAGAGGTGTAACTTTTAAACCGTAAGCCGGATTTTGGTGCCGTTTCGAGTACAGTGGAGCTAATCAAATAATTTATATACTCAAATGGTGTTTTGAGTTGTTGCTTGAATTATTTTTAGAACACCCGATTTTAATTGTTTGTGAGGAGATATGTTTATAGGTACACTAATGAATGTATTACCTGTATGATGTTGTGGGTATGACTGGTGTTTATTATGCATGTATTGTTGGTATGAAATATGTGTTTTATTGATGATTATGACATTGATTGATGTGTGTGGGCGATGAGCATGTTATGGTTGATGCATGCATTCATAATCATTTTGTGGCTGGTCCTTGACGATGGTGGATCAGTGGTAGCTAATTCCCATTGTGTGGAATTAGTGAGTGGGTGTTGCCGTATCCTTGACGATGGTGGGTCGGTGAGTTGGGTTATCCCAGATTTTGGTACCACATGCATGTAGTTGCATTGCATTAGGCTGTTTTGCTATTATAACATGAATGGAAGATTGTCCAATGTTATAGTATGTGTTAATTTGGTTGTTTGCTTACTGATTGTATGGTTTGAGTCTGATCATAACTGTAATTGGGTGTATGGCATGTGAAATGATATTTTATTATTTATATCTTATAACATTAGTTAAATGTGAATGAGACTCACCCTTACTGTTGTTATTTTTCAGATTGAGGAGTAGCTCTCGTACTTGGTGAGGATTAGCTCGTCGAGTAGTTCGTTAGAGTCAGTTGGGTCCGTGTCATGCTCTGGTCGTGTAACACTGGGGGCGTCGTTTAGAGTTACTTGTTAAACTCTTTTTTTTTATGTTGGATGGATTTTTTATGTTGATGTTTCAAGTCTGTGACTTGACTGTTTGTTATTCAGATGTTAAAGATAGTTCCGTTGTGTTAACATGATGAATCTGAATAAATTTGGTTGACGTTCTCCTTTATGGCATGACATGAGTATTATTGTTTAATTACTTGGAAGTTGTAATGCCCTTTTTCATGTTTACTCTGATTATTATTTATTATTTATGCGGGGTATTAGAAGGGTGTTACAATAGTGGTATCAGAGCATTGTCGGTCGTTTGAGTCAAAGTCTTAGTGTCGGTTAATCCCTCGTATGCGATTAGTGTAAGGTTGACACTGTCGATACTTCTTGTTCTAATAGATATTGTTTGATATTTAGCAGAACAATGGCTGGAAGAGGAGGAAGAAACGATGATGCTATCGCTGAGGCTCTGGGCATGATTGCTGGTGTGCTGGGAGAGAATGCCAATGGAGCTGGAATTGGTGCCGACAGGCAGCTGAATAGTTTTCAGAGGAACAACCCTCCGTTGTTCAAAGGCACTCACGATCCCGAAGGCGCCCAGAAGTGGCTGAAAGAGGTTGAAAGGATCTTCCGGGTGATTGATTGTGACGAAAATCTGAAGGTGAGATATGGGACTCACATGCTGTCTGAAGAAGCCGATGATTGGTGGATGGCTAGTAGGGACGAACTGCAAGCTGCAGGTGTTGCAATCACTTGGGCTGTGTTCAAGAGAGAATTCTTGCGGAGGTACTTTCCTGAGGATGTTAGAGGCAGGAAAGAGATTGAATTTTTGGAGCTGACACAAGGTAACATGACTGTGCCAGAGTATGCGTCCAAGTTTGTGGAGCTAGCAAAGTATTATGTCCACTACAATAATGATGAGGCTAGTGAATTCTCGAAGTGTGTTAAGTTTGAGAATGGTCTCCGCGATGAGATTAAACAGGGTATCAGATACCAGAGGATTCGCAGATTTGTCGATTTGGTTGACTGCAGCCGAATCTTTGAAGAGGACAATATTAAACTGAAGTCGTCGCACTCTCGCGAGTTAGTCGACAGGAAAGGGAAAAAGCATATGGATCGTGGTAAGCCTTATGGTAAGGGTAACCAGAAAGCTGGAGGCTGGAAGAAGCCTAGTGGGGGAGACTCTAGTGCCCCTATTAAGTGCTTCAAGTGTGGAGAACCTGGACATCGCATTCACGAATGCAAGAGTGAGGAAAAGAAGTGCTATAGATGTGGAAAGGCAGGTCACATTGCTATTGAGTGCAAAGGGAACACTGTAACTTGTTTCAACTGCGGGGAAGAAGGTCATATCAGTCCTAAGTGTCCTAAGCCGAGGAAGCATCAAGCTGGTGGTAAGGTGTTCGCCTTATCTGGTTCGGAGACTACTCCAGATGATCGGTTGATTAAAGGTACGTGTTTTATCCATGGCACTCCTTTAATTGCAATAATAGATACTGGGGCAACTCACTCGTTTATTTCATTGGATTGTGCTAAACGACTGAATTTGGAAATATCTGAGATTAATGGAAGTATGGTCATTGACACTCCTGCGTCGGGTTCAGTGACTACTTCGTTCGCTTGTTTGAACTATCCAATTGATATTTTTGGTAGAGAATTCGGAATGGACTTAGTGTGCCTTCCGTTGGAACAACTTGATGTTATATTGGGTATGAATTGGTTGCAATTTAATCGGGTTCATATCAATTGTTTCACGAAGACGGTTATTTTTCCTGAAAATGTCAGTGTTGAGGATTTAGCGATGACGGCTAGACAAGTGGATGAAGCAATGAAGGACGGGGCTGTCGTGTTCATGTTGATTGCATCCATGGAAGTGAAAAAGAAAGCGGTGAGTAGTGACTTACCGGTAGTATGTGAATTTCCAGAAGTCTTTCCAGAAGATGTAAGAGAATTGCCGCCAGAGAGGGAAGTAGAATTTGCTATTGAACTAATTCCTGGAACTAATCCTGTGTCGATGGCACCTTATCGTATGTCGGCATCGGAATTGACTGAGTTGAAGAATCAATTGGAAGATTTACTTGAGAAGAAATTTATTCGTCCTAGTGTCTCACCGTGGGGTGCACCGGTGTTACTAGTGAAGAAGAAAGAAGGTTCAATGAGGTTGTGTGTGGATTACAGACAACTCAACAAGGTTACTATCAAGAATCGGTATCCCTTGCCGAGGATTGATGACTTGATGGATCAACTAGTTGGAGCATGTGTGTTCAGCAAAATTGACTTGAGGTCGGGATATCATCAGATTCGGGTGAAGACGGACGATATTCAGAAAACAGCATTTAGAACGAGGTATGGTCATTACGAATATACAGTGATGCCATTTGGAGTAACCAATGCGCCGGGGGTTTTCATGGAGTATATGAATAGGATCTTCCATCCTTTTCTGGATCAGTTCGTAGTAGTATTTATTGATGATATTTTAATATATTCTAAGGATGAAAAAGAGCATGCGGATCATCTTAGAGTGGTATTGGAACTATTGAAGGAAAAGAAACTTTATGCAAAACTGTCAAAGTGTGAGTTCTGGTTAAACGAAGTGAGATTTCTTGGGCACGTAATTTCTAAGGATGGTATTTCCGTTGACCCAACGAAAGTAGAAGCAGTGTCTCAGTGGGAAGCTCCGAGGTCAGTTTCCGAAATCCGTAGTTTCCTTGGTCTGGCGGGTTACTATAGAAAGTTCATTGAAGGTTTTTCAAAGTTAGCATTACCGTTAACTAAGTTGACTAGGAAGGGTCAAGCGTTTGTTTGGGATTCGAAATGTGAAGAAGGATTCCAAGAGTTGAAGAAGAGGTTGACTAGTGCGCCGATCTTGATTTTGCCGAATCCGGCGGAATCTTTTGTTGTGTATTGTGATGCTTCGTTGTCAGGATTAGGAGGTGTACTGATGCAGAATCAACAGGTAGTCGCTTATGCGTCGAGACAACTCAAGGTGCATGAGAGAAACTATCCGACTCATGACTTAGAGTTGGCAGCAGTGGTATTTGTGTTGAAATTGTGGAGGCATTACCTATATGGTTCAAGGTTTGAAGTATTTAGTGATCACAAGAGTTTGGAGTACCTCTTTGACCAAAAAGAGTTGAATATGAGACAAAGAAGATGGTTAGAATTTCTCAAGGATTATGATTTTGAACTGAATTATCATCCGGGTAAAGCAAATGTTGTTGCCGATGCATTGAGTAGGAAGTCCTTGCATATGTCTATGCTTATGGTGAGAGAATTGGATTTAATTGAGCAATTCCGAGATTTGAGTTTAGTATGTGAAGACACTCCTACCAGTGTTAAATTGGGTATGCTGAAGCTGACTAGTAGTATTCTTGAGGAAATCCGAGAAGGTCAGAAGACTGATGTAGAGTTGGTTGATAAGTTGGCTCTGATTAATCAAGATAAAGGAGGTGAATTCAGAATCGACGAGAATGGTATAATGAGGTTTGGTAATCGTGTTTGTGTTCCTGATGTTGCCGAATTGAGGAAGAGTATTCTTGAAGAAGGACATCGTAGCGGATTGAGTATTCATCCTGGTGCTACCAAGATGTATCATGACTTAAAGAAGCTGTTTTGGTGGCCTGGAATGAAAAAGGAAATAGCTGAATTTGTCTATGCTTGTCTGACTTGCCAGAAGTCGAAGATTGAGCATCAGAAACCGTATGGAGCTATGCAACCGTTATTTATTCCAGAATGGAAGTGGGATAGTATATCTATGGATTTTGTTTCAGGTTTGCCGAGGACGGTGAAGAATTGTGAAGCTATTTGGGTTATTGTAGACAGGTTGACAAAGTCTGCTCACTTTATACCAATGAGAATGGATTACCCAATGGAGAGGCTGGCTCAATTGTATATTGACAAGATAGTGAGTTTACATGGTATTCCTTCGAGTATCGTGTCAGATAGGGATCCAAGGTTTACATCCAGATTCTGGGAAGGTTTGCAGAAGGCTTTGGGTACTAAGCTGAGATTGAGTTCTGCTTATCATCCGCAGACGGATGGACAGACGGAAAGAACTATTCAATCACTAGAAGATTTGTTGCGTGCTTGTGTGTTGGAAAAAGGCGGTGCTTGGGATAGTTATCTACCCTTGATCGAATTTACTTACAATAATAGTTTTCACTCGAGTATTGGTATGGCTCCGTTTGAAGCTTTGTATGGTCGGAGGTGTAGAACGCCTTTATGTTGGTATGAATCTGGCGAAAGTGCCGTGATTGGACCGGAAATTGTTCAGGAGACAACAGAAAGGATCAAGATGATTCAGAAGAAGATGAAGGCTTCTCAGAGTCGGCAGAAGAGTTATCATGATAAAAGAAGGAGGACACTTGAATTTCAAGCAGGAGATCATGTGTTCTTGAGGGTGACCCCCACAACTGGTGTTGGTAGAGCACTGAAATCAAGGAAGTTGACTCCGCGATTCATTGGTCCGTTCCAGATTACGGAGAGGGTGGGAGAAGTGGCGTATCGTATTGCGTTGCCACCGACGCTTGCGAATCTGCATGATGTATTCCACGTATCACAGTTGAGGAAATACATTGCTGATCCATCTCATGTGATCCAAGTCGATGATGTACAGGTAAAGGACAATCTGACAGTTGAAACTTTGCCTATGAGGATTGAAGACCGAAGGCTGAAACAATTGCGTGGCAAGGAGATAGCACTGGTCAAAGTAGCTTGGGGAGGACCAGCAGGTGGGAATGTGACTTGGGAATCGGAGAGTCAGATGAAGGATTCCTATCCAGAGTTATTTGCCTAAGGTATGTTTTCGAGGACGAAAACTATTTAGTGGGGGAGAGTTGTAACACTCCATTTATTTTTCATAATTTAATTTAATTAAATTAATTGAATTATGAGGAATTAAGCAATTGGGCTTGAGTTGTGGTTAGTAAGGGAAGGGGTGCATTGGTAGGCCCTATTACTAATTAAAATAATTTTATTTTATTCTTAATAAAATAGAAGGAGTGGTAGAATAGAGAAGGTTACAGCATTGGGAAAAGAAGGCTGAACGTGAAAAGAGAAGAGGAACGGAGAAGTGCGACCGAGGAAGAACGAAGAATCAACCTTCAGGTAAGGGGGGACTCTTCCGTTTATCTTCTATTATGGGATTATAGATAGTATGATAGAATTGATCGTGTTATTCGCATCAATTGGGTTGTGCTTAGGTTGTAGAAATGTTAGGTTTTGGGAGGATTGATGCATAATGATTATATTGATCATGTATTGGTGATAATTGGATGGTTGAATGTATTATAAATGTGTTATAATATGTGTTATTTCACTGTATGCGAAATCTGGTTGGAATGAGATTTGTTTGGTAGTGATTCGGTGAAAGAGGGACGAAATCGCAGGCTGTTTTCTGCTATTCGGAGCGCTGGAATTCGCCAGTTCGCGCCGCGTCCAGGAGTTGGCGCCGCGAACTGCTTGGCAGAAGGCCAGGAAGTTTTGTTGTGTTCAGTACGCGCCGCGAACATATGACCGCGCCGCGAGGGCGTAGTTTTTATTCGTTCCGCGCCGCGAAACCTTGTTTGCGCCGCGAAGGCGTTGTTCCAATTCGTTCCGCGCCGCGAATGTGTGTGGCGCCGCGTGCTGTTAGTTGTTGCGACTGTCCATTTTGAAAAGTTTTAAAGAGGTGTAACTTTTAAACCGTAAGCCGGATTTTGGTGCCGTTTCGAGTACAGTGGAGCTAATCAAATAATTTATATACTCAAATGGTGTTTTGAGTTGTTGCTTGAATTATTTTTAGAACACCCGATTTTAATTGTTTGTGAGGAGATATGTTTATAGGTACACTAATGAATGTATTACCTGTATGATGTTGTGGGTATGACTGGTGTTTATTATGCATGTATTGTTGGTATGAAATATGTGTTTTATTGATGATTATGACATTGATTGATGTGTGTGGGCGATGAGCATGTTATGGTTGATGCATGCATTCATAATCATTTTGTGGCTGGTCCTTGACGATGGTGGATCAGTGGTAGCTAATTCCCATTGTGTGGAATTAGTGAGTGGGTGTTGCCGTATCCTTGACGATGGTGGGTCGGTGAGTTGGGTTATCCCAGATTTTGGTACCACATGCATGTAGTTGCATTGCATTAGGCTGTTTTGCTATTATAACATGAATGGAAGATTGTCCAATGTTATAGTATGTGTTAATTTGGTTGTTTGCTTACTGATTGTATGGTTTGAGTCTGATCATAACTGTAATTGGGTGTATGGCATGTGAAATGATATTTTATTATTTATATCTTATAACATTAGTTAAATGTGAATGAGACTCACCCTTACTGTTGTTATTTTTCAGATTGAGGAGTAGCTCTCGTACTTGGTGAGGATTAGCTCGTCGAGTAGTTCGTTAGAGTCAGTTGGGTCCGTGTCATGCTCTGGTCGTGTAACACTGGGGGCGTCGTTTAGAGTTACTTGTTAAACTCTTTTTTTTTATGTTGGATGGATTTTTTATGTTGATGTTTCAAGTCTGTGACTTGACTGTTTGTTATTCAGATGTTAAAGATAGTTCCGCTGTGTTAACATGATGAATCTGAATAAATTTGGTTGACGTTCTCCTTTATGGCATGACATGAGTATTATTGTTTAATTACTTGGAAGTTGTAATGCCCTTTTTCATGTTTACTCTGATTATTATTTATTATTTATGCGGGGTATTAGAAGGGTGTTACATCACTCATTGTGGAACGGAGGGAGTACTTTGCATTTCACCCCCTTTCATTAAACACCCTTCTCTCTTTCTCTCTAACCTCACTCCCTCTTCGCTCAATCTTTCCATTTTTCTCTCTTTTTCTCTTTAACCCCACTCCTTCTTCACACCCTGTCTCTGTTTCTCTCTAACCTCTCGAGTCGAAGCTTCAAACTCATCTCAAGCATCATTCATTTTAAGGTTCTGACTTTTCGCTTTTCTTCTAATACTTGTAGAACCCAAATACTTTATTTTAGTTTCCGTGTTTGTTACAATTGAAGTTCATGTTTGTGATGTTTGTAGTTCATGTTGATGTTACCTTTCTTCTAAACATGACATTTTTATGATTGTTTTATGTTACCTTTTTTTTTGCTTTGTTGCAGTTAAAGTTCATGTCTGTGATATTTGTATTTCCCATGTTATTTGTCTTCTGCTTAGATTTAAAAGATAATACATGAATGTTTGGTGTTTTCTATTTGTCATGTTTCTTATTTTTCTTCTGTTGAAGTTTCGTTGTTCAAGTTATCATCTGATCTCCTATTAACTATACAACATTGTGTGCTTTAGAATTGGTTTTACTGAAATAGTGTATTTGTCTTCTACTATTTTATGGGTTATTTAACCCAAATATTTTTTTTGTTTCAATAAATTTCAATGTTTCCCACCCAAATCAAACCAGTTAACACTAATTTTCAAAGGATTTCGTGAAAATGTGTATACTTTATTTTCGTGAAAATTGGATTCTAATGTTTCTTATTTTTCTTTTGTTGAAGTTTCTTTGCTCGACTTATCATTTGATCTCCTATTAACTATACATCATTTTGTGCTTTCTAACTGGTTTTATTGAAATGGTGTATTTGTCTTCTGTTGAGTTTTAGATTTTAACTTTGCTTTGTAACTGGTGTAACTGAACTAGTGTATTTGTGATGTTATTTGCCACTGTTTTATTTTACATTTAGTCGTATGTTGAATTTGGATACTAGCAACACATTTTCCGGTTTCACACTTGTAGCAACCTGCCCTAAAAATTAAAATTTAGAGTCGCCACCTATTCTACCAGGGCGGATAGGAAACCCTACGCAGTTAAGAGATTCTGGGTAAGTTATTATATTCGGGTCAAGGGAAGGTGTTAGGCACCCTTAACCCTTTCCTAAGGTTTTTTGAGTTTAAGGCGAAGGTTTGTGGCTAAAGATGTTAAGGTTTAGGGTTTATAGCTAAGAAAATGAATAGGGTGAAAAGTGAGATTTAAAACCTAATTGAGGTTTTGGGGAAGGGGACTCGCCTTGGTTATCCAAGTGCCTACGTACCTCCTTATGGAGGATCAGAGTCTACGTAGTTCGGGGCAGGGTTGTACGCCTTAGAATTAGTATGAGGTTGTTTGAAGGTCTTTTGAATTACCTTATTGTAGTTTTGAAAATCCGTAGTTTGTCAAGGTATTTTGAATTACCTTATCGTAGTTTTGAAAATCCGTAGTTGTGGTTTGATGTGTTTTAACTGGCGTACAACCCTGATTTTAATATGTTCTATTAATCGCGATGATTAATAGATTTAATCACCATAATTAACATATTGATAAAAGATTGCTAATTATTCTAATCGATTAATTCGATTATCACCGTTAGCAAATTGATGTATTTTAATTATTTTATTTATTATCGTTATTCCTCGTAATCAATAGATTTGATTAAAATAAATAAAGAATTGATAAAAAAATATGCTAATCATCGTAACCAATAGAATCGGTTAAAACCATTTAGCAAAATAAGCCTTCTTTGAATTTATATTATTTAATTAATTAAATAATTAATTATTAATTAATTCGATCGAAACGAATAATAAATAAAATTCTAATATTTATTATATTATTAATTAATTTAATCTAAAACCCTAAATCAAAATAAATAACCTAAAACCTAAATTAAGTTAATTTACTAGTATAAACCTAAAAACCAAATTGGTTTAATTAAAAGAAACCATAAAATAATTAAAAATAACTAAAAAAACCTGGGTGTGATCCTGCGTGGTAACCCCTTGAATGTCCATAGTGAGGTCGCAGCTCCTGGGCGTTAGATCTATCTCTAAAGTCATCCAAAGGTGGAGAGCGGAAGGTGCGTCATGAGCCAATGAGGACACGTGGTACTGGATCAAATAAACCTGCGTTTCATTAAAAATAATGTTGGGGGTGGGGATCGAACCCACGCCCATATGCTCAGAGTCTTCCTTCACCAACTGTGCTACACTTTCCATTTGTTTAAGATACACACACATTAATTAATATATGAAACACATGGTGATAATAAAAAAAGCGCGCGCGATTCAAAATAACCCAATTGGGATAAGCCACGTCTTCTCCTTCTTCGTTTTTGTTTTAACTTTCTGCAAGGACTTTTACCTACAGACAAGTCGTAGCAATAGGTTATAGTGACAGATTTTTAGCGTCACTACAGACCTGCAGAATCAAAGCTTGTCAAATATGCAATATAAATCAAGGGAGAGAGTATAAATCAATTGGAAATCATCATCCGAACATGATGGAATAGGTCTCGTGGTCCAATTTTTTCTGGAATTCAAAACCCTAATTCGAAGCTTTTAAACCCTAGCAATGGTACAACCTTCAATCTGCAACTAAACATAAATTAAATGGCATAGAAAGCTTCTAAACTTCTTCACAATCCAGAATATATGATTAAACACAATTTAAATTGCATAAATGTATGAAATCGAAATTAAAAAGACAACACCTATACCGTGAGTTCTTGAATCGTGATTCTGAATGCTTTGATCGTAGATGATAATTGGGATAGCTCCAGGAAGCACCAAGGGATTGATTGGAATACTTAAAACGCCTTGAAACAACCTCTAACTACCCAAACGATTTTGGCTTTTTCTTGATTTTTTTATGAACTCGATTAAGGTTTTGGAGGCCAGAGAATCCTCCCTTTGGCATCTGCAATTGTTGTATACTTATAGGGGATTAATTTAGGTCAACATATTTGGATCCAATCTTGTTAATTTGTGAGATTGGCATTTGATTGATTCTTGGATAAAAGCTTTCCAAAATTGGCTCAATTATGACCTATCTCTCTCTAATCTTCCTTGAACGAAATTGAATATTGGCTTATTGAATGATTGAAATTGATCTAAAAATAAACCTAAAGCAATTCTTTTCATATTTTCCAATTATTTGTCTTAAATTGGATTTTTAATGAATAAAAAATAAATAAAAATAAAATAAAAGTCAAATGGGCGTGGCATTGGATTTGGAGGTTCTTAGTACTCTTATAAGCAAGTTTGGATCTTAAAAGAATAGGCCCATTTGGAAAAAAAATCCAAGTTTAACCCTTATTTGCTTCACATTTTCCATCCAAAATCGACCAACTTTGATAAGGCATATCTCCCTCAATTTTTAAGATATGGAAGAGTTCTAGGACTTTTTGGAAAGCTCAAAGAGTCTTCTAAACACTCCTTTTGGTTTCATCTCCATTGAAGTTTCCATGCTCATGTTATGGGCTTTTGAATAAGATGACCTTTTAATGACCTTTTTGGAGGACCTGTAATGTATTAGACCATATCTCTTGAATGAAGCATTTCTAGCCTTGGCATGTGAGAGACAAAGTTGCAGAGAACTCAATTTCCTTCAAAATAGGCTTTGGTTGGGAAATTTTTGATACTTCATGTGAAAGTTATGGCTAGTCAAAGTTGAGTTGACTTTTTTGTTAAAAAACCCTAATTTGAACTTTTGACTTTGTTCATTTCTGAGTTTTTATTAATGAATCATGATCGACCTTTGATCAAATGATGGATATAACCTCAAATATTTGATGTTGACCAAAAGTCTTGAAGTTTGACTGTATTTTGACTATAGTTGACTTTTAGGTCAACATAGTTGATTATTGATCATCTGAACCATTGATTGAACAATCTTGTGATCCAAAGCTTGAAAATTTGCCTGGAGATGCTCTGAGACATATGAGATACCTTGAGGTCCATTTGAGGCCTTAGAGATTCAAACTCCTTTGATAAAATGCAAACCCTATTCTTGGAGATCCTAGATTAGGAGGAGCTTTGTCTGATAGAACCTTGAGTGCTCTTGGGAAATTGAGGAACCTTTGATTGAATATAAGAGGGCAAATTTCGGGGTATGACAGTTGCCCCTGTTCAATCTTCTTAAACTTGAAGAGTCAGATAGGCACGTCTGCCTATCGTAATCTAAAGGTAGAAGATGATTGAACACTGAAGTGCCCTAAAATTTGCGTTTGCTGGTGCTAGCCAGGGTATTATGAGGAATAGGCTTAGAGATGCCATTTGCAGGATATCACAACCAACGGGATGAGATTGTGATAATAATATTTTCTTGTCAGCACGAATCCCATCCTGAATTGTAAAATTAGCTTGATGTAATGTTATGATGCATGTAATGTATGATGTAGTGAGCTTCTCAAAATAAATGAGAGCAATGTATGTATATGCACTATGTATGAATGAGGTATGTAATTGAATGATGCATAACTGTTAGATGTGTTACTTGAAGTATGTTAGTAACTTTGGAATAGAAAAATAAAACCCTTGTTTGTTACTGGTGAAGTTTTGAAGAAGATCACTGCCGAGGGACTAACGTGATGAATAAACCCGATTGAGGAACCCTTTGTAAAACCCTGTTGTAAAACCCTTCGTAAATCCCTTTGCAGATCCTTGTCGTAAAACCCTTTGTAAAACCCTTTGTAGTTTTGAAAGAGATCACCGTCGAGGGACTAACGTGATGAATAAACCCAATTGAGGAACCCTTTGTAAGACCCTGTTGTAAAACCCTTTGTAGATCCTTATCGTAAAACCCTTTTGTAAAACCCTTTGTAAAATCCTTTGTAAAACCCTTTGTAAAATCCTTCGTAAAACCCTTTGTAAAATAGTTCACTTGCCATGCTAGCTTACCTACACCAAAGTTCCTGAGAGATGTATGGACACCACTATGTGGTTGAAGCGCATTAGTGACTCCGTATAACAATCTCTGATCAGGGAAAATAAATCCTTATTTGCTGTCGGAGATGATATTAATTAGCGAGAAGATTTGAAGGAGATCACTGCCGAGGGACTAACGTGATGAATAAACGTAGCTATCAATAGTGAAGGCTCGCAGTTTGTTGTGTAGATGATAATCAGCTTGCTATAGTGCTAGCAAACTTTTGCAATTTGTAAATAACCCACTTACTATAGTTCTAGTAAGTCTTCGCAGTTTGTGTACCCCACTTACTATAGTTCTAGTAAGTCTTCGTAGTTGGTGTAACCCACTTACTACAGTTCTAGTAAGTCTTCGTAATTATCTTGGATGAGAGAGGAACCACTTGTTATAGTTCTAACAAGTTTACCTGCATAAAGGAGTTACTTGCTATGGTTCTAGCAAGCTTACTTGCACCAAAGGAATCACTTGCCATAGTTCTGACAAGCTTACCTGCACCAATAGGGATCACTTGCCATAGTTCTGACAAGCTTACCTGCACCAATAGGGATCACTTGTCATGGTTCTGACAAGCTTACTTGCACCAATAGGGATCACATGCCATGGTTTTGACAAGCTTACCTGCACCAATAGAGATCACTTACCATAGTTCTGACAAGCTTACCTGCACCAATAGGGATCACTTGCCATAGTTCTGACAAGCTTACCTGCACCAATAAGAATTATTCGCTATAGTTCTAGCAAACTTACCTGCACCAAAAGGAATCATTTGCTATGGTTCTAGCAAACTTACCTGTACCAAAAGGAATTATTTGCTATTGTACTAGCAAACTTACCTGCACCAAAAGGGATCATTTGCTATGGTTCTAGCAAACTTACCTGCACCAAAGGAATCATTTGTTATAGTTCTAGCAAACTTACCTGCACCAAAGGGAATCATTTGCTATGGTTCTAGCAAACTTACCTGCACCAAAAGGAATCATTTGCTAAGGTTCTAGAAAACTTACCTGCACCAAAGGAATCATTTGCTATAGTTCTAGCAAACTTTCCTGTATAAAAAGGATCACTTGTCATGGTTCTGACAAGCTTACCTACACCCAAGGAATTACCTGCCATGGTTCTGACAAGCGTACCTGTATAAAAGATTTACTTGCTATAGTGCTAGCAAGATCACCTGTGTAAAAGATTGTTTTGTAAATGCATATGAACTATGTGTATGCATGTGAACTCGATTAAGGTTTTGGAGGCCAGAGAATCCTCCCCTTGGCATCTGCAATTGTTGTATACTTATAGGGGATTAATTTAGGTCAACATATTTGGATCCAATCTTGTTAATTTGTGAGATTGGCATTTGATTGATTCTTGGATAAAAGCTTTCCAAAATTGGCTCAATTATGACCTATCTCTCTCCAATCTTCCTTGAACGAAATTGAATCAAATATTGGCTTATTGAATGATTGAAATTGATCTAAAAATAAACCCAAAGCAATTCTTTTCATATTTTCCAATTATTTGTCTTAAATTGGATTTTTAATGAATAAAAAAACAATAAAAATAAAATAAAAGTCAAATGGGTGTGGCATTGGATTTGGAGGTTCTTAGTACTCTTATAAGCAAGTTTGGATCTTAAAAGAATAGGCCCATTTGGAAAAAATCCAAGTTTAACCCTTATTTGCTTCACATTTTCCATCCAAAATCGACCAACTTTGATAAGGCATATCTCCCTCAATTTTTAAGATATGGAAGAGTTCTAGGACTTTTTGGAAATCTTAAAGAGTCTTCTAAACACTCCTTTTAGTTTCATCTCCATTGAAGTTTCTATGCTCATGTTATGGGCTTTTGAATAAGACGATCTTTTAATGACCTTTTTGGAGGACCTGTAATGTATTAGACCATATATCTTGAATGAAGTATTTCTAGCCTTGGCATGTGAGAGACAAAGTTGCAGAGAACTCAATTTCCTTCAAAATAGGCTTTAGTTGAGAAATTTTTGATACTCCATGTGAAAGTTATGGCTAGTCAAAGTTGAGTTGACTTTTTAGTTAAAAAACCCTAATTTGAACTTTTGACTTTGTTCATTTCTGAGTTTTTATTAATGAATCATGATCGACCTTTGATCAAATGATGGATATAACCTCAAATACTTGATGTTGACCAAAAGTCTTGAAGTTTGACTATATTTTGACTATAGTTAACTTTTAGGTCAACATAGTTGATTATTGATCATCTGAACCATTGACTGAACAATCTTGTGATCCAAAGCTTGAAAATTTGCTTGGAGATGCTCTGAGACATATGAGATACCTTGAGGTCCATTTGAGGCTTTAGAGATTCAAACTCCTTTGATAAAATGCAAACCCTAGTCTTGGAGATCCTGGATTAGGAGGAGCTTTATCTGATAGAACCTTGAGTGCTCTTGGGAAATAGAGGAACCTTTGATTGAATATAAGAGGGCAAATTTTGGGGTATGACAACACTCAACTATGTTAAATGTTGTTTTTCTTATTTGATATCCTCATATATCAACACATTTACTAATATATCTAAAGTGTCATTTTCCTAAATTTTATTTAACGCGGGAAAGTACATCTTTTCCATCATGTATGGAATTTGAAACTGGGCAAAAAAATTGATAGCTTTCAGCATTTTTTAAAATACTACAGTCAAGGGTCAACTCATCATTAAACTCCACTTGCTACCTTATCAATTATGACAGTCTACTGTTACTTTTTGCACGACTTGATGTTTGTTTTGCTACAAGGTACAACTATTTTTCTCATACCCACATCCGTGTATACTCAAGTTACACATTATAATATAGTTTATCTGTTTCAATGCTTTCAAGTACAATGCAATTAACATACTATTTTGGTTGAGTATTTTAATGATGACAATTCATAGTCTGCATTAGCGTGACATAATAATGTGTAAAAGCCATTTTTTATGACAATTGCTTTATGTTTGATATGTTTATATGATTTCAAAATAGTTTTGTATTTTTCAAATAATGTTCATTAAATTAAGAGCATCACTAGGACTTTGTGTCCATCTCTATGATTCATAAAGTGTATGTTTATATGTTTTTTATTAAGATTTGACTAACTTAAAATTCTTTAAAATAATGCTCGTTTATATGTTTATATGTTTTGTATGAGGACGAGATAATAGAGTTTTTCTGAAGTACATTAAAAACGCATATGTTTTCCGTGTTATGAAGTCTACTATCAACTTATAATTAGTTTAAAAATAATCATTATTTCTACTGCTGCAATGTAATTGCAACTGGCAATCTTTGTGCCATAGAAACTACTTGAAACTGCATTACTCATATTGCATCTCAGAAAACCAATGCAAGATGTTCCAAGTTTTGTATGCTTATGTGTAAGGAATTAAGATCATTGGATGACTATTTCTACCAATTTACTTCTATTTTCATACTTATAATTTTAAGTTTAGGTAGTATCCACCTAATTTTCTATTGCTAATACAGTGGTTTTTGTAATGAAAGTTCACGTTGAACGCTGAAATGAAAGATGTGAAACAATCAATAAATAAATTGAACCACCACCGCATGCTTTTTTATTCTTATACACAAAGATTAAGCCACCATAACTATTATGTGCGAGTGTGCAAATCATCCAAAACAACGGTTGATGTATTTGGGCGACTGTGCAAAAATATATGCACTTGCATGTTCCCAAACTTTTACTCCTTGAAGTTGATGTAAGAGTGGTCAGGAATGACGATGTAAGTGAGCTGGTTTTGTTACAGTTTCCCCATTTGAAGTAGTCCTATGGTATTGTACAGTTGAGTGTTTCTATATACCATTGGGTGTTTTGTAGACCTTCTTATGCTTTGGTCTATTTCGGTACTCTTTTAATGTTTTTGGCCATTCGCCTCATTTATCGACAAAAGGCATAAAAGTTATTTTAAATATTCTAAATGCATTGTTCAATTGTTGCTGATCTGGATGCTTGTGTTCAGTTATCTCATCCTTTTTATGTTGAGTTGGATTAATTATTTAATTAATTAAATATGTATTAACATAATTAATCATTAATATATTATATTATGATCAATTGTTTTTTAAACACTAATTATAGACGAATTATTTGATTGGATTTTGTGTCTGATTGGACTGTAATGGGTCGTACCATTTAATTAAGCTCAATAAGAGGTTCATGCCCTCAACCGTTTAACTATTTAAGCGTTATCCCATTATGCGATTAAAAATACCCTGAAACCCTAGACGATAATGAGGGTAGTAATTCTCTCATACTTATTTTCTCCGACGATAATTTCTCGTATCCTAAAAGGTACAACGTTCTTATTATTGTTGATTATTCTTTAATATAACAGTATGCTATAATTTGTATCTATCCGATTAGTTAAATCTATCATTTTCCTCTCTTTCTTGCAATAGTATATGTTAACAGTTTTGATTTATATGATGTTTTAATTTCATTTTATGCAATGTAAAAAAGATGTAGAGACATCATGTATCAGTTTTTGCTTGGCATCAAATGGTAACATACAAACAGGAAAAAAATATCAATTGAAGTTTGTATAATCTATGTTGTCCTTTAAACAAGCCAGAGAGATTTTTTTATGATTCTCGCTAGATTACTCAGATGTCAATATAATGCATAAAATGATTTGAGATGATTATCTAGAGCCTTCTGTGATCCATAGCGGAACTTTATGGATTGTGCATACAAATTAAAGATGAATATACTATCTTCATTCATGTGAGTTCACAAGAAAAGACTATCATTTCTTGTAAAATATTTTGACAGCAAGAACATACCAAGGATATGAAATATGAACAATGCAAATAATATATGATATCATAATTTATTTTTTATTATATTTAGTACGCTAGCTTAACTGAGATACAATTCACACTAATTGAAGTGAACTAGCTAGTATTATAACAAAACTATAAGTTGATTCGTTAATTCAACTTTATTTAATAAATATTGTTCAAAATTACTTGACTTCTAAAATTCACTTTCATTGACTAATTCTCATGATTTATGAACTTACCTACTCTAATATTTGAAAACATTATAAGAAATTCACTTTAGAGTAGAAACGGGCCAGTTGTCATAAATCTTTTTCTCTAAAAAAAGAACTATAAGTTAAACTATTTTAATTGAATTAGTCATTAGAATTGAACTATTAAATCAATATTTTTCAGTTTCTATTAGTCATTTCATAATCTATTAGTTTCTATGTTACTTCCTTTTCAATTTTTTCGCTTATCTGTATTTTTCAAATTTAAAAAGGTCAATTATTTAGGACTGTTTTTAGTTTTTCACACATCTAATTTATTACAAATTTAAAAAGGTCAATTATTTATGACTGTTTTAACATATCATTGTGTATTACTTTAATAAAAAATATTATTGTGTATTATACAATTAAATTTATCATTTCATTATAAGTGCATTTAAATAAATTATATACCAATTAAAATTGATGGACCCGTGCGGACGCACATGTCTTCTGCTAGTTTATGTATTATAATTATACTAATTTATAAGTTTTTTTGAATTTATTTATTTAAATAAACTAATTTAATTAAAACAAACTAAAAACTAATGAAATCAATATCAATTATTGTATTTCTTATACACTACTGTATTAATTTATGTGTCGGTTGGGCCAGTCTAGTAGATATAGCCCAATAGCTAATAAAGGGTGCCACAAAGAAATTATGTGATTTTATTTTTTCCCCTCTATATTATAAAATTCTCTTTACGAAATATTCACGCATGATCTTTTAGAAATGATCTAAGGGTCAACCCTCAGTCGCATCTTATTGTTGTATGAACTTTTGTTATGTGGAAGTATACATAGTTAAATAGTAGTAAGTGATGTAAAAGTAAGTGTATCGATCCCACAAAGATTGTGATGATTTAAGTTTATTCTTTCATTAAAATCTTGTGAATAGCCATGAACAAAAATGTATAAATAATATTAAATTATCATTGATTCAGGTTGAAATACAATAAAATATAAGTAAATATAAAGAAGTTAAATAAATAGTAAGAGGTATGTTGGGTAATGATACATCTAATGAATTTCATATTTTGAGTTTGTCTAATGAGATTTGCCGTGATAAATGAGGCAGAAGGTGATCTAGTGGTGTATGTCTACAACATCATGATATATGCAATAAGTCAAGGGAACAACTCTCGAAGTCTCACAATATTATTAAAGCATGTCTTTTTGCATCTTCTAATTTCCCACATGGTTAACTTATAGTCCTTTATCTTTAATGTGACTAATATAGTAAATATGTTTATCCTACTATTTTCAAGCAAATTTACTTATGAAGTCTCTTAGTTAATGAATCTTTCAACCCTTAACCAACTATTACCTATTTCTAAGGTGAATAATCAAAGAAACAAATGTATAGTATTATTTCACATAATAAAATGCATCACTACAAACCACACCATATTAATACAAAATACTAGTTTTCGTTAAACTTCACATTGCTCAACACAAAGAGTTTTAGCTCGTGATGAGCAAACAAAATACAACAACACAAGTTATTACATTCAACATTTCTAAACACAAATGAAAAAAAAAAGTAAACCTAAGTATGTCACTTTAATCTTTACAATCTTTCATTCAACAAAAGGCGATTTTTGTCACACCTAGAAGCTTAACATTTCTTAAATGGAGGGAAAAAGTAAGGAATTTTTCACTACTGTTCAGTCTTTTTCTTCTTCAGTAAAATAATTTTCACAGTAATTTCTCAAGTTTCCAACTTCTAAACCTCTCTTCATTTTGTCCAAGAGGTTCTTTTTATACCCCCATAACTTTTAGGGTTTTGTCTTATCATTAGATCACGGGTCTTGTGGATATTTCTTGGTTTTGGCCCACTAATCACAACATATTCTTTCTCCTTTCATTTGAATCAGCTCTATGTAGTATAAGTTTCAGCAGCAAGGGATACCATAACATGTGACATGTATGTTGTGCTGCCTGACATAAAGGGTGTCATTTTGTGCAGTACATCTTTGGCATAACTTTGTCTTGTAGTGCTTGATCTTATCCAGTCAAGTTTCTAACTCATTTTCACTTTAGTCATCACTTTGTTGCCACATTTTCTCTATTTCCATGAATCTTTGATTCTTGTAACCTTATTTGCATTTAAGACTTTGTTGAAAATTGAGGTTAAAGTGATTTCGTTGTTCTGTCGTGTCAGGACTTATCAAAAAGCAGTCATACACAAGTAATAACAACAAAAAGTCCACAAAAGAGAACACCTATTATGCTTTTCACAAAATTACTTAAAATAGGAAAATAGATTTAAGTTAACCTAACAAACTTAGTAGAAAAATAAATTCAAGTGTTAAGGGCTTGAATATCTCACAAATAGTGAGTTATCACACTCCCATACTTGAATCATTACATATTCTCAAGTGATCAGACATATAATATAAGAAAAATAACATGTCCCTTCATTTCTTACTTTAGCAACACATTTCACGCGACTCGAGATTTTTCTCAAAGGTACACATCCAAAAATTGACACAACCTAGTTATAATTATAATTTAGTCATGTTAGTGTGTGTGTGTAACTCATGATGTTGTCTGTCATGCTAGAAGTCTTCATTAAAGATAATTAGCTTAAATTATAGTTTTATTACTTTATTATATGGTCCATGATTTAATTTTTAGTTTAGTATGGGAAATTGACTATCTTACTTATTATTTTGGCTTTTTGGTTCATATTGCACTAGAGGATTCTACTTGCATCACTTTTCTTAGTGACTTTTTCTAGATGTTTTACCTTTTCACCTGACGGGATCTATGGCCTAATCGATTAGATGATGGATAATTGAGTATATAATCGATTTTGAGTTTCTTAGTGATTGGCAACAACCCTATTTATAGACCTTCCATTTTTTGTCAAAACAATCGATTATCTACATTTGCTAATTAATTAGTCTAATTGATTGGGTCATTAATTTAGCCAATAAATTGTCTCCAGATTTACACAATGTATTGACATATAAATATAGAGCTTTTCTATCACCTTTTCAATATCACTTTTCATTTTTGTCATAAATTTTCTAAATCTTTCATACTTTTCTCACATATTTTATCCATAGTACTTTGAGAGTGTTCTCGAGTAAATATTGTTCTAGGTAAGGGTAAAATTATAAATTTATCAAGAGTATATTTTCTCTCTTGAGTAAATAATTTTCCTTAGGATGTTGGTATTTTTGTTAGGAGTTAAGCAATTGAAAATGCTCTTGTTTGTATTTAGGAGATTTATCCAAGTCCCCGTTTGGTTAGTGAGCTTCGCCGTTGAAGAAAAAACTCTTGTTTATTATTGAAGATCAACTAGTAAAAATCTCTACAACGGTTCTTAAGCTTAGCCCAGTTAAAAACTCTATCAATTCGAGATTAGCTTAGTTTATAATCTCACTTGGTTTCTTAGTTCAACCAGATCTAAAAATTTAGTAGGTTCGAGTTCATCCAAGTATAACTCTCAAATCGGTTCGTGGTCAGCTAGTATAAAAACCTGCTTTACTTCAGAGGATAGTCAATTCAAAACTCTGTCTTGGTTCGAGATCAGCCTGTGCAAAATCTTTGTTTAGTGTAAAGAATACAACTTCATCCCTTCTTCATTGTTTGGTTAGCAGTTAACTTGAAACTTCATTTCCTTGTATAAGGGGGTTCTGGGCATAACCTTCAAAAAGCTCTTACACATAATGGACACTCTCAAGATCAATTCTCGGGGACATGCTTAGGCCTTTTTGGCCGAACATGTATAATTATTCAATGTTATTTCTCTTCCCTTATCTCCCCTATTTTCTATAATTTTCTTTACTTTGAATTTCCATTGCATACTTATTCAAATGTTTTGATAAAATATTTTAAACTTTTGTTTTTCAAATGATTTTATTTTAAATTATTGATTTTCAAACCTCCATAATTCACCCTCTCTTGTATATCAAGTCATATGTCCAATAATGAATTATTATTATAAGTTCGTTTGCGTCTTGCATCTCGAGTGTGGTTTGGAGGTGCTGTAAATTTTGAGACATTTATGCTTATGACAATTACAGTGGGGAAGAGGTTGCTTTGATGCTTTACCTTAAAGTTAATATTGAAACAATTGGAATAATTATAAGTTATGAAAAATTCCATGTCCAACCAGTTGAGTGGCCGAGATCTAGAGAGAAGCAACAACTAGAGAAGTGAACATGACCGAGCCACCTATCTTGGGGGATGATGTGGCTCTTCAGACTCAAGGGCGAGGACCAGTGTGACGATGTCACGCGTATGAACGCCATTGCGATGAACGGTTAATCGAGTCTCTTTGGAAGATAACATTGTTCGCGATTATAGAAGTTAACGATGGCAGAATCAGTTAACATAAATAGTTGTTAGGCCATAACGAAGAAAAACATATAAGTTTGACGTGGAATTTCGTGAGAATCAAGGGACAGTTCCCACAAACGGCGCCACTATTTCGAAGTGGAACAAAAAATCAATAGTAGGTTGGTGAAGTCCAAAATGGAAGGTCTTTGACATATTGGTATGGATCTCCAATGGACGAAGTGAGGGATCTACCTGTAATGTTATCATTCCAACATCCAAGTTAGTGAAGTCAGTGAGGATGAATTTGCAAATGTGTAATGAGTTATACATTAATGCAGTGCAAAGTCATGATATAAGAACGACGATTATAACCGCCCCTAGTGAACACAACGCGTTGTGTGTGGGCCATTGGATGGAATTCAAAAGTTGAAATAAGAGTGGTGTGAAAATTCTAGTAACTCACACGCGATGTCGTATTGGATTTTATGACATCCACAATTACACAGAACAAAATGTTAAAACAGAAACGTATAAAAACAATAAAGAACACAACAAATTGTTCACCCAATTCGGTATACAACAATACCTACTCTAGGGGGCTACCAAGCCAGGGAGGGAATCCAATATAAGCAGAATTAATTCGGAGTAAAACTCCCCCGTTTACAACTCCTCACATAAGACCTACCCAATGTAATTCCAATCTATTCCTAGACCTGAGTATCTCCATTCACCCCCCCTCAATCACATCAGTGATTACAAACAAACATAAAACAAATGAGAGAGAAGACACACTTCAAAAACATACCTTGATCTGCTTAAAAGCTTCAATCAAGAGACACACACTCGTGCTTAAAAGCTTAGAGTGACAAAGTACATAAACAACTTATTTCAATACAATCATCAAAAGACAACTGCTTGGAGTACAAAAGACTAAACACAGCCACAGAACTGCGGTTCTTCACAATTAACAAATCTTTCTCTCTGCGTTCCAAATTAGGATTGCAATCTTCTTATATGCAGCTCTTGGGCCTCGAGCTTTTCAAGAATCAAATTAGGGTTAACCAACTTAACCTAATTTACACGTCATCAGGTTGTTACAGAACGTGCTGTCACTGAAATCTTCTAGACGAAATATTCAGCACACAATAAAAAGTTTCCTAAAACGTAGATTGAGAGAAATCAGGAAACATAATAATAAATCATAACCGCTCCTGCTGTCAGACAAGGATGTCATGACATCGGTCATGACATTCACTAATAGAACATGTATTAGCTTAACACATATGCAGTATGCATAACACATTATAAATCATGTCATGACATTAAACATTTAGGAATGTGTTACCACAAAATGTAGCCAATTTAAAAACATCTACAATATCCCCCTTTGGCAATTTTTTTGGCTAAAACAACCTGTCACACCATATCAGAGAACCACTTGCAGCAGCAGAAAGCACACAACCATACACAATCAGAGCTAATACAGTACAACATACCACACATACAACATACACCACTACTACCATCAGTATGCACACAATGACCACAACTACTGTTACTTCTAAAGCAAGCATTTAACCACATAACATAGCTATACTACCACACCACAAGAGCAGCTGTCAAGTATAACAGAAATAGACTGCTATACTACACACAATCAAACAGATCAACACAAAACAAGCATATCAAAATTGTTGATCACACAAACACCACAACCACCACACATACTTAATGTTCTGGGGTGACATTACTACTTCTCCCACTGTTTGGCCACAAAAGTCGCCAAAGGAAACAATTGTCTTCTACTTTTTTTTTTAAATTATGGTTCCTCAAAGATGCCGACTCCTAACTTGCTTCGCAAGTTTTCAAACTGTGTAGCATCAAGAGCTTTTGTGAAAATGTCAGCTAGCTGAAGTTCAGTGGATACATGTTCGAAGCAAATCACCTTATCTTCTACAAGGTCCCTAATAAAGTGATGTCTGATATCAAAATGTTTGGTTCTGCTATGCTGAATTGGATTTTTGATATGGTGTGACATGTTGTTTTAGCCAAAAAATTTGTCAAAGGGGGAGATTGTAGATGTTTTTAAATTGGCTGCATTTTATGGTAAAACATTCCTGGATGTTATACTAATTGAAAATTCTAGTAACTCACACGCGATGTCGTACTGGATGTTATGACATCTACAATTACACAAAACAAAACATTAAAACAGGAACGCATAAAAATAGTAAAGAACACAGCAAATTGTTCACCCAGTTCGGTATACAACAATACCTACTCTGGGGGCTACCTAGCCAGGGAGGGAATCCAATATAAGCAGAATTAGTTCGGAGTTAAACTCCCCCGTTTACAACTCCTCACTTAAGACCTACCCAATGTAATTCAAATCTATTCCTAGACCCGAGTATCTCCACTCACCCCCCCTCAATCACAACAGTGATTACAAACAAACATAAAACAAATGAGAGAGAAGACACACTTAAAAAACACACCTTGATCTGCTTAAAAGCTTAAATCAAGAGACACACACTCGTGCTTAAAAGCTTAGAATGACAAAGTACACAAGCAACCTATTCCAATACAATCATCAAAAGACAATTGCTTGGAGTACGACATCGCGTGTGAGTTACTAGAATTTTCAATCAGTATAACATCCATGAATGTTTTACCATAAAATGTAGCCAATTTAAAAACATCTACGTGGTGTAACCTAGTGAGCATAGACCTGTTAGTTGGCTTGACTGAGTGTAATTTTGGATCAAGCCTTCACATTGAGTTGGTCTTATTGACAATTTGGTATGCCCGGTACTATATATATCACAACGATCCCCCATTGATACTATGTGTCAAACTTAATTATATATTACAATTTAGTAGTCAAATTAAATTAATTAATCACTTATAAAAGTTACTAAAATGTGTAAGTGTGCGAAATTTAACACTTAGCCTTTCTTTGAGAGTTTGGAGAGAAGGAAAAATGAAGACTTCGAAAAAGTTTTTTTTTTGATATAGAGATTTTTAATATTTTTTGAAAAAAAAATTGTTTAGAATAATAAAATAGTGTTTATCATTAATGTATTTTTAGTTTTTGAAATACTATAACACCAAAAAATTTATTTGAACAATTTGTTTAAGCATTCCAAAACATCTCTCCAATACAAATTTTAAGTTTTTCTAAAGTAGGGAATTTTTGGTGTTATGAAAAAAAAAAACTCTCTAAAACCCTCCAAGTCAAAACCTTTATATTATTTTCAACTAATTCTTCATATTTTTCAAAGCTCTTTCTTCCAAACTCCCAAATAAAGCCTGTATAAATGAAATTGGATGGAGTGATATAAAATGAAATGGAGCGACATTCCATTGTTCGGGTCATTTAAAATATAATGAAATTGATTGCTATGGACTCTATTCCATTTCTTCACTTACCACCATATTTCTTCACATTCAATTTGAGCGAAATGAATATTTTGCTTTATTCTGTCATAAAATTTTAAAACGATAGTAACAAATCTTCATTTCACTCCATTCTATTTCGCTGCATTCCACTCCATTCTATTTCGCTGCATTTCTCCGTTATATTCCTTTCATTTTAGGATATGGATATAATAATAATAAATTATCATTATTAAAAAAAAATACTTATCTACAATATAAGAAAAGTAAATGGTCTGAAAATACCAATTTTACCCTGCTGCTTCTACACTCTGCCACGTGGATGCCTTCACAATGCTTCCTTCCTTTTGCTTTTTATGGCAAGCTTCTTTGCCAAATACTTATGTTTTGTTGCCTTTTGTTTATTTTATTATTTTCTTTCTCCCATCACTTCTTCTCATTTAATGTTTTTGCTACATTTCACATTAATTTATATTAAATCTAATGAAAAAATATGTTCATATAATAATACAAGTCTAATAAAAAAAATAATCATATTAGTTATAAAATAGAAATTAGTTACAATAAATTAAATTAATATTATTTTAATTTTTTAGTTTATATCTTTTAAAAAAACGAAGGATATCAATTAAGAAATTAAAATTTTACATGCGCAAAAATTTACAATTGATACAAATATTTTTGTAAATGATATCTAAACAAAAATAATATTTGTATACGAAAGAAATCTATTATTTGTCTATATAATTTTATTAAAAAATGGTATACGGAAAAAATCTATTATTGATCTAAATATTTTTATATACGAAAATTTACTATTGATCCAAATATTTTTGTAAACAATATATACCTAAACAAGAATAATATTTGTATACGGAAAAAAATTATTATTGATCTAAATATTTAAAAAAAAAATGGTATTTATGATCTCAATATTTTTTATCAAAAAATGATATACGAAAAAAATCTATTATTGGTCTAAATATTTTTATACACGAAAATTTATCATTGATCCATATATTTTTTATAACGATACCTAAACAAAAATAATCTTTGTACATGGAAACATGAAGTTATTGATCAAAATATTGATTATTAACGGGAACATGGAATTACTGATCAAAATATTTTCTTATTATTTTTACATTCAATTATTATTTTTTCACGGGTACCAGACATTTTTCTATTAAAAACTATACATCTGAAACAAATGGGCGTCCCGTACCAACCCGTGCGAACGCACATGTCAGTTCTCATATCCAACCCGCTACGGGAATGTAATATTTTAAGTTGTAATATCTCAAAATATTGAATACTAACGGGAACATGAAATTACTGATCATAATATTGAATATTAACGGGAACCTGAAGTTACTGATTAAAATATTGAATATTAACGGGAACCTGGAGTTACTGATTAAAATATTGAATATTAACGGGAACCTGGAGTTACTGATTAAAATATTGAATATTAACGGAAACATGAAATTACTGATCACCATACTGAATATTAACGGGAACCTGAAGTTACTGATTAAAATATTGAATATTAACAAGAACATGAAGTTACTGATCAAAATAGTGAATATTAACGGGAACATGAACTTACTGATCACAATATTGAATATTAACGGGAACCTGGAGTTACTGATTAAAATATTGAATATTAACGGGAACATGAAGTTACTGATCACAATATTGAATATTAACGGGAACAAGAAATTATAAAAGACTATTTAGACACAATTTAATTTTAGTGCTTTCAATTTTATTTTTGATTTTTTTAGACACAAATTAATAATTAATATTCTTATTTTTTTCTACAAAATATTAATTACTTTTAATATATATTAAAAATATACATTTGAAATAAATACGCGTCTCAAACCAGAACCCGTGGAACGCACGACTCTATTAGTAGTTTAGATAAAATGTTAATATAAGAACCAAGTTCACCCATTATAGGTGGCAGGCATGCCTTGTTTGTCAACACAAATCCGACAAAAATGAACCGTACCTATGAAAAATTAAATATAAATTGAATAAAGGTGGCGCGCACATCGATAATACTATACACTTTCACTCTCCTACGCGCGCTAGTTAAACACTCTCCATCCTTTCTCCTTTCCTCCACACAAACAAGCTTTCAAGAATTCCACATTTTCAGCGCAATGACGACGCCAACACCGGAAGCCGTCGCAACCTTCATGAGAATCACCGGCGCATCTGAGTTCGTCGCCGTTCAGAAATTAGAGGTAATCTCATATCTCATCTTCTTACCTTCCAATTCACATTCATGCTCTCCAATTTTCTGATCTGATCTTAGACTAAAACCGTTGCTACCTTACTTTTTCTAGTTTCATTTATCATTACAATTTATTTTTTTCACATTGAAATTGTTTGAAAAATTGAGTGTTGCATTTGACTAGGAGTAGTTTGTAAGAAATTATTAGCTGTATTGTTAAAATGCTCTTACTAATTTTATATTTAAAGAGACAAATAATACGAGAAAAATAAGTATCTTAGCTGAAACACTTAATTTAGGGAGGGAGTAACTAGTAATTTGGAATTGTGTTACTACTAAATTTATAGACAATTTTTGCTATAAATATAATATTTCATTGAAAAAATCACATAAATTGAAAAAAAGTAGTCATGCAATTAAATTTGCTTACAATTTGTATTAATTTTTCAATTTTTTATATTAGAATATTAATAACAATTTACAAAAATAGATATAGTATAATTAAAAATAATAAAAATAATTATTACAATTAAAAATTAAGAGAGATTTTATGAAAAGAAACAAAAAAAATTCAAGTCTTTTATTTAAATATGAATGTAGCATTTGAAAGAGATTTATAATTTAGGAAAAAAGAGTAACTTATTATTTTTATTCATCACAAATATTTATAATTTTATTTGTAGTCTCTTTAATTTTATATTTAGTCCTTGCATTTTTCCATTTGATTGTTTTTATTTTAATCTTTTAAATAAATTTTACAGGCAATAAAATAAACTATTAAGAATTAGAATTTACTAATTTAGTCCTTACTATATGTTCCGGATAGGAATAAGAATTATGGGTGAATTGAATTGATGGATTTATGGTTCGGTGTTGCAAATTTGCGGTTGAACACAAATTTATATCTGCAAACGTTAGCACTTCAATGTCAAAGTTAGTGAGTGAATCTAAAAATGAATAGAGTGAAGTATAGAAAGTGTGAGTGTAACTTGCATATAGGTATACAGTTGGGTAGAATAGTTATTGGGCCTTGTTTCAGAGTAGCTGATGAACTTTCTTTATTTGGGCCTTTGACCGATCCATAACACTATAATTGTTGCATTTGTTTATTCCTGTAGACTTAACACAACTCTTTTCTTTTCCATGGTTTAAATATTTTGGGTTTAAAGTATAAAATCGACTTACGTGGTTTAGGAATGTAGAGAAAAAATCAATAGATTATGCGGTAAGGAGAGTAGCAGATGGAGAGGAGTCACAAAACTAGAAGAGGAGGAAGACCTTGAAAAACTATAAGAGAAGTTATAAAAAAAACCTTGAGATTAACAATTTGGATAGAAGCATGTTCATTTATAGAATATTATGACGGAAGTTGGCCCATGTAGCCGACCCTCTTAATGAGATAAACTTTATTGTTGTTGTAAAGTACAAAACGACAGTGAAATAGAAGGAGAAGTAAACCATCGTAATCAAGATGAGTGGCTTAAATGGAGGAAGGTTTCAAATATTTTATATGATACAAAAATACCGCTCAAGTTAAAGAGGAAATTTGACCATACAACTGCAAGACCGACAATGTTGTACGAAATGGAGTGTTGAACAGTAAAGAACCAATACGAAAATAAAATAAGCATGGTGGACATGTTAGAGATGAGGATGATGTGTGGTGGCGGAACATGGTCTTGAGGGGGCCAAATAACTATGAAATATTTATCGAATATTGCATTACATGTACAATATTTGGTTGTTGGTGTAGTGTTTATTGAGTTTGAAGAAGATTGAAAGAAGGGAACTTATGGAGTTTTTTTTTTTCTTTTCAAATTTTTGTCTGCAGGAATATGGAGGCAATCTAAATGAAGCTGTGAATTCACATTTTATCGAAGGAAACAGGCTCATGTATGGCAATGTGGTTCATACAAAGAATTTCTTTTATTTCCTTTCATATCCTTTCATTGTTAATGTCTTTGTTAGTTGGAATCTTACTAGACATAAGATGTTAAGTTTTTTTCCTTTTTATTATCTAGTCAAGAGCAAAATCCTGCTGCTACTGCAACCCCACACTATAATTACTCTGAAGCAAATAATCAAAACAACCAAAACCGTGCCGGGTCACGTGGAATTACGCCTCTGTTGAACGCTGCAAGAAGATTTAGACCTTCACTACTGTTTGACTCAAACTATAGGAGAGAACTCAGAGATGTATGTAATGGGTTGAGTTCTACTACGCTTTCGAGCAGTGCATCACCACGTGGTTCTCCTCAAGGAGAGGTGATGGGAGTTCCCGCAGGGATCAATAGTTCACCTGTGTTGCCTTATCAACAAGGATTGAGCTATGAAGGTGCATACAGGAGTGGAAATTCATCATCTCATGGTCAGGGGTATTATCGAACAAATGATTATCAGCATGACTACCCTTTAGCGCAGTCAACTGCTTCAAATGTTCGTGATCAAGATGCGGAGGAGGCAATGATTCAAGCTGCAATAGAAGCCTCGAAGAAGGAGAGCATAGAGCGCTCTTCACGGAATGCTCCTAATGTAACATAGCATAAAACTTAACTATATATATTTTTATTTCACTTTTATTTTGTTTTCTAAGGTTTTCACCTCTTTGGGAAAAAAATATTATTTCAGGATTTGCCCGACAATGGGCTTCCTCAAAGTCATTTTCAACCAGAAGATGATGATTTGGCTAATGTTATTTCATTGTCCTTACAGGTTTTAGAATTTTCTTACTATTCCTATTGTATAACTCAATTTGTTGTACTGTCCTCATGTTTCTTTCTGATTCTTCCAAGTGCGTCAAATTTAGACTGCAGAGCAAGAGGAAGCAATGCGCGAGCTTCGCGTGAAACAACTTTCAGCCGAGGGAGAGAAAACCAACACCAGTAGAATCAGACCAGAGGTGGGTATTTCATAAACTTGAAGCAAATTTTCATATACTCGCGCAAGACTCATGTGTGTTAATCACTTCTGTCCTTATTTTTCAATGTAGTGGGGTGATATTTCTTCCGACGAGCTCAAGGAAGCATTGCTGATGGAAACTGCATTTTTTAGTGAAATTCCCAATCACAGTTCTCACAATTTTTCATCTTTGCCTGACCTACAACATAATTCAGAAAAACAAACAGATCCCAAGGGGCCGTGTTCATCCAGTTCAGCATCTCAATCATTGTCTGAGACTCAGTTGCTAAGAAAACAACAGGTTTAGATTCTAGCCTGCAGTAACTGTATGATCAATGTCAATGAATGCATAACATAACGTGTCAACATTGTATGCAGGATGCTGACTATTTAGCATCACTGCTAGCTGACAGACAAAAAGAATTGAATTCTCTCAGAAAAGCTGAAACCCATTCTTCAAAGGAAAAAGAATCACACAAAAAGATGCTTGAAAGAACGGTAATACATTTGCCGAGTTTGCCTCCAACCCATGCTTTTTCTATGGGATCCGATTCTTATGGCTGTTTCTTATATTGCTTTGACCAGAAATTTCTTTCCAATTGGTTTTAGAATAGTACTGAATTATGTTTACCTCTTTGCAGGAATTGGAGAAAACACTTGATACAAAAAATATTATGCTTGCAAATGAACCGCCATTAGGCGATGAAAAAGCAATTACTATTGTTGTGCGAATGCCGGACGGTGGTCGTTGTGAACGACGTTTCTTCAAAACTGACAAGCTTCAGGTAAAGACTTTGTTAAGATGATTTCTTAGTTGGTTCTTCATTATCTTGACCAAATAATGCTTTCTTCAGCTGTGAGATATGAATCTGAAACAGGAAGGGAAGTCGCAACAATTTTTTTCTATCTGTCCCTTAATTTATGATGGCATACCTATGAAGTTATGAAGTAGTTGTTATTGCTAACAATTTGTTATTTTGCTACCTTGTAGCTTCTTTTTGATTTCATAGACATTTATGGATCAGTGAAGCCAGGCACCTATAGAGTTGTGAGTGTTTCTTGTCCTACCCAATTGATTTATCATTAAACCTTTATGTTATTTTACTATGTCACGCCGTTGCAAAAGGTGTTGTCCAGTAGTGGCTTAATCTGTTGTTAAGTGTTTATTTCTCATACAATTAATACAATTGTATATGATTTTGGTATCTTGGAGACTATTATCTTGGCCGATGATTATATTTGACTAGCACTGATCTCTATTTGACTGAGATGCATATTTGATCAACAATCGCTGTTTGTCTATTTCAACAGGTAAAGTCATACCCGCGACGTGCATATAGTATTAATGATAGTTCAGCTATTTTGAATGAAGTAGGCCTTAACAACAAGAATGAGGCTTTATTTCTGGAGTTGATTTAGTGTTCATATTTTCTATTACGTAACCGATGGTCCTTAATTAGAACCCAGAAAATTATCAGGGTGTGCACTTGGCTTTTTGAGGGACTAACAATATCTTTGAGACAAATGATATTTGTTGAACACAACAGGGTGGTTGTTTCCTTGTCTGTACAGATCTCGCTACTTGTCAGTTATTATATTTGAGTTTGAAAGAATTGGCTGTTTGTCGAACATACTTTTTACCATTTAATCGAGCTTTATTTTTAATTTATCTCTTTGTGCACCATTGATCACAATTTGGAGTGATTAGAGCCCAGCTTCCAGTAGCTTTTAGCTTATCTGAACTTTTAAAAATGATCGATAAGCCTCAAAATGTTAAGGAGCCATAATTTAATGAACAAATATCAATTATAAGCACCGTTAGCAAAATTCGAGCTATGAAAGAATTGAATTCCTATGAAAATTTTGACATGAATACGAGCATACTAGTTATTGCTCTGCTTGTGGAGCTGTCCAGTATTGCTTGACTGCTACAAGTATCTTTTCTCTTTCATAAGGTCCGTCTTCATGATCTGTAATTCTTGCATCCCACTGCATTTCATCTGCAATGCTCTTCACCTTCGTCAACACATCTACATCATCGCGCAAAATTACACCACCTTGTGGCCGCAAAATCCGGTCCATCTCTAGAAGAATGTTCTCCATACTACATCTGTGATACATTAATTCGATAAATATGTATGAAGTCATAAGTTTGAGGATAAGTTCATCTAATTGATTCCTATCATTACCTGTTCTGGTAGAGACTAAAAACTGAATCACCATGTATGAAGTCATAAGTTCGAGGATAAGTGGACATGGCTTCACACCTATCAGAAGACAAAAATAGTAAGTGATCACTTTTAACTACCACGTGCTTTGAATACTATATTAGACAATAGAATCTGTGAAACAGTAGTAGACAAAAATAATGATAGAAACTTTTTGTGTAACAGATAATGCTACAATAATTGAACTACTTTTTCTCTCCATAAAGCAGCTATTGTTAGTGTTAGGTCCATGACTATATAAAAAGTTATGAACATACATACCAATTTTGATAGGTTCCAATGAGTCCGCGTTCATATATGACACCAAGGGTGTTGATTTCAGTGTCAACAGGAACAATGTTCATGACCCACACAGGATCATCAACTAGTGCAGCTGCAAAGCCTCCCATGTGAGAATTCATATCAAGAATATTTCTATATCTTCCATGTTCTGCTAGCTGAGGGTCCAGTGTCTTGTAGTGTGACACTCTCTTTTTCCATAACTCAGTGTTTTCTTCGAATATCTCTGATGTTATTCCTTTCAAACTTTCACTACTAATCCTTGGGGGAATTGAAGTTAGTCTCTTTGGCCACTTTGATAATTCACCACCAGCAACTTCTTTTATGTTTTCTACCTCTGGCAGTGGGGTCAAACATGTATCTAGTTTCGTGTACCTGCAGTAAAAAACTTTCACCACTAAACTCTTTTTGGCAGTAAGAGTGAGTATAAAACTAAACTTTTTCTCAATGCCTTGTTCAGAAAGTTACATAATCTCATAACTATCAGCCAAACATGTTAATCTAACTAATTGTTCTACCAATGATTTTACCAGATGAATAATAAAGCTGAAAGAAAAGAAGAGTCTTATTTATTACCAAGCCATGTCTGGATTCTGTGCCTCATCACAGAAGGGTCTAGTCTTGAAGATTTTTCTCTTAATTTTACAATGCATATGATTGGTAGGCTTCTGCCATATAGCAAGGTCACCTTTTTGTACCAGTTTTTTCCAGCACAAACTTTTTGCCACATTCTCAATTGAATCTTGTTCATCGTTGAGACTCTCCTTAGTCCTTTCCCATCCTTTCCAGTGTCTCTCCCAGTTTATCGGCGGCCCCGACAGAATCCAATATCCACCCGGACGCAGTACTCTATCTACTTCAGTCAAGTATACTCCATCTGCCAATCAGCATCGCCAAAACAAAAACTAATTTATTATCACATTCACACACCAACTAGATGCTTAAAAACGCGAAAACAGTTTCTTGTTATGGAAGTAAAATACCATGCTGGCCCCAAGGAATGAGGCACCTTGAGCAGTGAGCCATATCAAAGGCTCTTGAAGGATAAGGAAGTCTGTTTGAAGCAAGAATTCCAATCAATGCAGGAACACCTCTTTCAAGAGCAAATTGAACCTGCCCTTCATGAGTATCTCTTGGTGCAAATGACACTGTCAATATGTCACGTGACAAAAGATACGCTCCCCAACTTGCAACCTGATCATATAGCAATAAATTGCAACTTGTCTTTCAAAATAATGAGCCTCAATTAAAAAGCATTAATGTTTGTGTAATATTTTTCGTTGGATTGGATGAGCACATGATATGTACAAATTCTCGTGCCGTTGTGTCGTTCCCGTGATGTTAATAGATGTGAGAACAATTTTTTTATACAAGATGTTAATGGATCCAATAAAGAGCACATAGATTCATAGAAATATTTGACATTCCAAAGAGAAATATGCAAAACAATAAGTCCAATTTTAAATTGAGAAATGCTAAATAGTACAATACAAAATATGACGACACATGTGGCAATAACTTTTAACCTTTAATAAGTTGTACCATAAACCAACTTGACGTGTATTTCACGGAATCAAGCCGTTATAATATCTCAAAACAACTTTGGTGTTTTTGTCGTTGCTTAAAGATTTCAGTAACTACATAACATATCTCTAATTTAAAAGAGAGGAGTTATGTAGCAAGATAACTTTTAATAACAAAACAAAAAACATGAAAGCTAAAGCTGATTTAGCTTATCTTTTGGAAATTATAGAATCTCGTTTTGGTGGAATACACATAAGATTCGTGTATGGTATAATTTATTAAACGGTAAAGATTATTGTCACAGTGCCATCGAATTTGGTTCTTAGTATTTTCTTTAAATTATTTTAATAAGACGTTAAAGGTAGTGCACTGACACTGTAATAATACTTGTTTATATTATTAAGAGCTTAAAGGTAATGCATTGTCGGTGTCAATTATGATTTTATTGAGAGTGTAAAATTGTTTTACAAGTAGTTGATGTATTTCCACTAAATCCTTATTAATATTAGGTAATGCTAAAGTCTGCTTTAAGGCATAAATTAAGAAATCAACGTTTAAAAAATTTGTCTTAAAATAAAAAGTAAAATTAATTAATGTATTTGCAACAATTTCTATTAAAATTAAGGAGGTAAAACGAAAACAGAAACTGAGAAATCTGAGTCAATTAGATCAACTTCGAAGTTTACCCAAAACATTTTGTACAGAGCGAGTTCAGTATTTCTACGAAAAATGGCAAAACCTCATAGGTAAAGAAGTTAAAATGAACCACCCGGTTCAACAAAAAAACCGGTTCAGAAATTTAAGAAACAGAAAACCAGAAAAACGATTCAAGAGTTAAGATACGTACCCCACAACCGGTATCAATAGCGGTTCTGATAGACCCATCTTTGAGATTGATAAGCTTCCCCACATCATCAATGTACGCGCTCGCGCCACGTGGAAACATGGTTCCGCCACCCGGGAACTTGAACCGGTTCCCTTCGAACCGGACCCAATTCTGTTTTTTCTTCTCCACAGTCAACTCCTTATGCGGCACGTTAGCATACCAAGCCGAGTCACGGCTCTCCGGCCACCGCAATGTTAACCGGTAACCAAACGGCGCTGGAATCCTACACCGGAGAATCTCCTCCGGTAAGGGACAGTGTCTCTCCCGGTAAATAAGGTTTTTTCTAGGAAAACTCAAGGACCGTTTCTGATCCTCGCAGGGAGTGTATTCGTAGAGAGAGGTATCACAGGGAGGGAGGTGAGATACACGCGCGGTGGTTGGTGGTGGATCAGGGAGGTGGTGACTGGCAGTGAAGTCTAGCTTGATGAATGATGATGGTGATGGTGATGATGATAGTGATGATTTGGCTTCAGTGTTGTTACTGTTGTCGGGCTGGAAGCATGTTGAAGCTCCGGTGGCGGAGGTGGCGGTGGTGGTGGAGTAACCTGTGGCGGAGATAACGGTGGTGGAAGGATAATGATGCCATAGACCAAAGAGGTAAAAGAAGGTGCATAGAAAAGATGCAGAGGTGATAAAATAAAGATTGGTCAACAATTTGTTTGACTTTTTGGATTTGATATTGTGAAGTAGTGTTGCAAAGTTATTAACCATTTTCTTCTTCTTTTTCTAGTTCAGTTCATAAGAGTGAGTGATAGAGAGAAAAAGGTTGAAGAGTTTAAGGGATGAGTTGAGTTTGAAGATTGGGTGTCAGTGGTGGTTGGTTGGTTTATTGCATAGTCATTTGATTAAATAGACCGCTGTCTGTGTTTCTGCTTGTCTTTTCTTTTTGGATAGAGTGTGTGTGCAATGGATATTTTTTTTTTTTTGACTGAAACACAATTTCATTAAGCCAAACTAGGCAACAGCAGAAACAACCACAGGTGCAGGAAGGCACCCCAACCAAAGGTTTGAACCAACAGCTTTTGCCAAAACAGCCATGTGGTGGGCATCCACAATAAAACATCTGCCCAAGTACATAATTGAAGCAAAATTAAAACTACCTAACAGCATCCTACAGTCCATCGCTATATGTTCAAGATTCGCAACGGTAAGAACAGAATTTATCATGTGGCTTTTGTCCTTTTGTTAATTATTCTAAAATTATCTTACTATCACATGGCTTTAATATAAAGAAAAAGTTAACTTATGGCTTAAAATATGGTTAGAGAATCTAATGTATGAAATATTATTATTGGAATTGTGTAATTAATATCTTTTCTTCATATTTGAGTAGAAATGTTCAAATTGAAACATATTTAGGGTCTGTTTGGTAAAAATAGCGGTTGACTGATAAGCTAGCTGATAACTTATAGCTTATGACTGATGGCTGATGACTGATGATTTATAGCTTATAACGGATGGTTGAGACTGATAGCTTATAAGCTCATTGAAGTGTTTGATAAAATTAGCGGTTCAATTAACTTATAAATGTAAAATGACATAAAAGATATTTAATATATAATTATTTTATTTTAAATTAAAATAAATTATAAGGATTAAAAATGTATTTTAATTAGAATAATAAGGATAAAAAAGGAAGAAAATATAATAAGCTATAAGACATAAGCTAAAACGCTATTTGAAATAGCGTCTGGAAAATAAGGCTCTGTTTGGTAAGCCATGTTTTCGAGCTTATAGCTTATGTCTTATGTCTTATAAGCTCATATGATAATTTAGACCCGTTTGGTAACGGTCTTTTCATCACGAGCTTATAGCTTATTTTACTAGCTTATAGCTTATTTTCCAGACGCTATTTCAAATAGCGTTTTAGCTTATGTCTTATAGCTTATCATTTTTTCTTCCTTTTTTATCCCTATTATTTTAATTAAAATCTATTTTTAACCCTTATAATTTATTTTAATTTAAAATAAAATAAATATATATTAAATATCTTTTATGTCATTTTACATTTATAAGTTAATTGAACCGCTAATTTTACCAAACACTTAAATTAGCTTATAAGCTATCAGTCTCAATCATCCGCTATAAGCTATAAGTCATCAGTCATCAGCCATCAGTCATAAGCTATAAGCTATCAGCTAGCTTATTAGTCAACCGCTATTTTTACCAAACAGACCCTAAGTTATAAGCTAGTAAAATAAGTTATAAGCTCGTGATGAAAAGACCGTTATCAAACAGGTCTAAATTATCAAATGAGCTTATAAGACATAAGACATAAGCTATAAGCTCGAAAACATATTTTACCAAACAGAGCCTTAATCAACTTTATATATTTAACGGCCTGGATCTTTTACTCATGGATCAAATTTATTTTTCATTTTATACATTGTGCACATTAAGTGTTATTGTGAAAATAATCATGTTTAGTTTTCAAGTATTTTAATAAGGGTCATGCTAACGAGTGCCTTAGGGGCACTTTTTAAGCATTCCATATAAAGAAAAAAATCCTTAAATAAATGATTTATTTCAATATCCAATACATTGCATACATGTTATTTCAATAAAACAAACTTTGTTATTCTTTAAAAAAGTCTGTTATTTCCATTTCTAAAACATTAAATTATTGCTTACCTTTTTAAACTCTTAACAAGTGCCCCTGGGGCACTTGTTAGCATTTCCCTTTTAATAATAATAATAATAATGAGTATATAAAACTCTTAAGGATTGGTCTAGTGGTGGAGGCTTGGGTATTGAGAGTGTACTCCTCTCAAAATCTTAAGTTTGAATTATGCTAAGTGCATATAGAGCTTTGCTCTAGCTTTAAACGGTATCTCTCTAGTGGATGGTGTGATTGATCCTCTTGGATTAGTCGGTCGCAAAGTCGGATACCAAGTGTTTCTGTCAAACACCTTTTGATAGCCTTCTTGAAGCAAATGAGGCTAGGCTGCAGCTGTTATATGCCTTCGAAGCTATTGTGTGTGTTTGTATGCTCTATGTAATGTTCGTCCTTTCCTCTATGGAAGATTCGCCTTTTTACTCAACCCTCCCCTCCTGTATTCATTGGGCAACAATCCTTTAGATACAGTATTAAAAGAGCTTTCCTAACGTCCATCGTCGCAATCATGGGGGTATAACGCTTCCATATTTAATTTTTGTAACCTACATGCATCTTTTGGACTACCGTAACCGTCGTGCCGACTTGGCACTTCGGCCCTCCGATTAGACACGTGTCTTGTTCCCTTCGACTTCGCTCATCGGCCCCGGGCCTAAGGTATTCTTTCCTTCGCCCGACTTCACGTCCCGGCTCCGAGTAGGTTCATTCTTCCCTGTATCCGACCACACATCCTAGTCCCAATCCTACATGCCATCCCCTTGCATGTGATCCCACCTTCAACATATGTTCCTCATCCGACTTGGAAATCATCTTTAAGAATTTTAGGGTGTACACCAAGATTTCAAATAATAATAGTAATGAGTATATAGGATTAAAGAGAAACGAAAGTGAAAAGTAATGAATATGATTGATCTTTATTAACATAGTTCGACAAATGATGTCTACCTCTGCGACTTTAGAGCAATTATATATTTTTTAAATATTTTTGTGATTCATTAGAGTTACAATGCTACAATAATATATAGGGTTTAATATACTTCACCCCCTGCCAATATAGCGAGTTTTGGTTTACGCCCCCTGAAAAAAAAATTTAGTAAAGACCCCTTATAAAACACAAATCTTGGATTTACCACACCCTTTTACCTTATTTGCCGACTGGGCTTTGATTTAATTGGTGATGTGGCAAAAGCTACTTGATGACATGGAAATTATTTAATTTTTTTTTGTACGTTTTAATAAATTATTTTTAACAAAATATTAAATTTGAACCTCAATAATTGCCAGCTGCCCATTCCTCTCATGTTATTTTTAACTCATATGTTCATATATTTAATTGGTATATAAAGACTAATTCTGGTTTTGTAGCAAACGATGTGGGACTAAGCTACATACCAACCACACTCCATAAATACCAACCGTCACTCCTATCATCACTTCCACCATCACCATCACCACCACCACCACTACTACCTCTCTACTTCCTTCACTCTCCGAAAATGGCCATTAGAACAACAAAACCAATACTCTCTGTAATCTCTCAATCTTCTCTCTTTCTATCAACCAATACTCTCTCATTTAACCCTTAATTTTATTTTCTTCGCTATCTGAGTCATATGTTGCAGACAATCAGCTCATGCTAATATAAAAATTAATATTCCAAAATCTTGATGTCATCATCAAGATCAGGGTCGGTGATATTTTGTTTGAAATTGTCAATGGATTTATTTGGTTTTCCATGAGGAGAAATGGATTGAAAGGATAACCATTAAGATTGCTTTTAAGTCATTTTTTGTGAGGTCGAACACTGAAATACCATCACCGAACATACACCTACAGATAATGTTGTTGGCAGTTGCTATCAACATCTCACTAAGTTTCACAGTGCAACAACCTTCACTCAAACTCACGTTTGTTTCTCTTTTCTGCTTCTGCTTCAGTTTCAGCTTCATCGTTTTCTTGTTCTGAAGAAGCTACATGCATTTGTGATATTTTGAAAAGAATTGACAAGGGTTCTTCGGTAATACTTGACTAAGTTTTTTTTTTGCACTAGGTGCTTTGCAATGGAAACCAGTGAGGAAGAGAAATCTACCAAAACTGAAAAACCTTCTTCACCTGTAACAGTTGTGAGTTCTACTGTTCTTTTGTCGTGTGGAATCCTTTTTAAAGAGAAATGAAATGATTTTTTGACATTAAAATATTGATATTCTTATGTACTCAACAGTCAGTTCTAGTTTCTTGTTAGCTTACTTGAATATAAACAACTGCTCTCACATCTTAGTTGCTTAAGCTGTGCTAAATTGGCTTCTTTGTCTTCAGGTAGTATAGCTTAGGTTTCAAATATTATGTTATATAACCATCCTTGTCTTAGCATATACCCTAGATGACATGAATGAGCTACTTTTTAACTTATTATTTCTTGCAGACTATGATGCAACCTTATGTACATCCTTATGCAGCAATGTATCCACGGTCTTACGAATTATGTCTTGTGAAATATAGGGGCCACACCCACATGGTCAAGGAATTTCATCTTCACCTGCTGTAAGTTATAGTTTTCTGCAACTCATGAGTTAAAATGATTCTAAGTAAAACTTGAGTCCCACATCGAAAATAATTCTCTAAACAAAAGAGTTTATAAACCTACTTTGAAAATTAATGTTAAGAAACTTCAATTAATGGGCCTTCCAAAGACATATTGTACATTAGTCTCAAAAGAAATATTTTAATAAATAATTGATTAATATAATTTCTTAAAAAAAATACTTTAAAAATAAATAAAGAAAACTTAATTTTAAAAAAGTTAATTAATTTAAAATAAAACATAATTTTAAAAAACTTAATAAAAGTAATTTAAAATAATAAAAAAAATAATCTACGTGGATTTTAAAAATTAAATCTGCCACATCACCAATTAAATCAAAGCCCAGTCAGCAAATAAGGTAAAAGGGTGCGGTAAATCCAAGATTTGTGTTTTATAAGGGGTCTTTACTAAAACAAAATTTCAGGGGGCGTAAACCAAAACTCGCTATATTGGCAGGGGGTTGAAGTATATTAAACCCTAATATATATATATATATATAAAATAATACGACTTAATTTATAGTAATACCCCTGAACTATACCGCGAAAGAAGGTAGCCCCTACACCTCATTCTCCTACCTACAATAAACATTTTGGCCTAAGACACATTTGGAGTTTTACATATTGTGTCCCTCTTTGTCTTAATATAAGCCATACTAAACAATCTCCAACTTGACAAATATCAAACCCCTATGAAGACTTTTTTATGACGATCACATCTGGCAATTGAGAGGTACACCACATGCTTAACAATGAGAAACATGTAACAAATCTAAGCAACGCTTGAACTTGTCACTAATGGCTGACTTGCTCAACATATTAACCTTATTTTCTGAAGTATGAACCTTTTCAAGTAATCTCTTTCCAAATGCAAGTTACTTTGAAATATTGTGAAATCTCACATCAATATGTTTGGTCCTAGCATGATACACCTAATTATTTGCCAAATAAATGACACTCTGACTATCATAATGCAACTAAACTCCACCTTACTCAACACTAAATTCTCTCACCAATCTTGTAAGCTATAAGGCTTATTTGACAATTTCAGTTGTTGACATGGCCACCATGGATTAAACCGATGATTTTCAACAAATAGGTCCTTCTGCTAACTTAAAAACATACCATATTGCAGACTTTCTATCATTCATATTACCAACATAGTCTAAATCAACATATCCTACAAAATAAGGATCATCCGTTCACTGCTAACTTGATACCATAACCCGTTGTACCTTTCAAGTACCTGAAAATCCACTTGACCGCTTCACAATGAGGCTTGTCTGGTTTGGACATACATTTATAAATTTGACTTACAACTTGTTAAAATATGTTCTAGTACATACCATAGAATACATTAAACAACCAACAACATTGACATAAGGAACCTTTGGCATATACTCAGCTTCTGTCTGTATCTTTGGACATTGATTCAATGAGAGCTTAAAGTGATTTGCCAATAGAGTTTTCACAACCTTTAAATTACTATGTTCAATCTTGTGTAACTCCTTTTCAACATAATTTTTAGCACTCATATTCCTAAGAATTTCCATACAAAGAATATTCTTACCAGTACCTAAGTCTTTCATGTCAAACTCCTTTTCTAATATGATTTTCAATTAATTTATGCATGAAAATGATTAACAGGAATCAACATATAATAACTAGAAAATAAAAGAGTAATCATCATGACTCATAATATAAACACAAGAGTCATACTCACACCTTTTTAGCCAATCTGAAGCGTGTATGAATCAAAGTGCTTGTACCATTGTCTTAGAGACTGCTTTAAATTTTACAAAGACATCTTCAATTTACAAACTAATCTGTCATGTTTAGTATCATTGAACCCCCCTGATTTCTCCATGTAAATTTGCTCATTTAGATTACTGAGAAGAAATGTTGTCTTCACATCCATCTACATTAAATGCATGTCCCGTCTGGCTACCAAGGCTAACACGACCCTGATAGAGGTATGTCTGACGGCCAGGGAGAAAATATCATCATAGTAAATACCATTCTACGGTGAGTACCCCTTTGCTTCAAGAAGACCCTTGAACTCTTCCACTTCTTTTTTTGTAATGGTTGGTTTATTCTTGAACACCCGCTTACAATCGATGACCCTTTTCCCTTTAAGAAGTTGAACAACCTCCCCATGTATAATTTTTCTTCAAGAAATCCATATTTTCGTGACGCGGAAAAAACCCAAGCGTATCGCACGCTTGAAATACAATAGAGTCGCCACTGAACTTTATTTATTCCAAAAGGAAAGGGAAAATATCAATAAAACCCTTAAAGAACAAAAATATGGTTGTCGCAACCAAGAGCGGGTTTGGGAGTCAGTTATGCAAGGGGAAGGTATCAATACCCTTCACATATGTTGTACTCAATGAAACCCATTCAATTAGTTTTGCGAATGAGTGTTAGCGTGATACTTATTTCCTCTTAATACAACAGAGTCGCAACCAAGGGCAGTGATTCAAAGAAGACTGGTTTCAACAATGCAACAAATGTTGGAACATCTACTAGAGCATCCAAGACAGGGAAAGCATTTGTGACAGAGATGAAATCCCTAAAGAAGAATCATGTTCATCTACATGATTCAGACTCAAATTATGATGAAGACTGGGTTAATTTCATTGACTTAGGAGGGAGACTTGAATAGCTGGTATATGCTATCTATAAAAAAAAGAAAAAAAATACAAAAAAGGGAGTTTGTTTGTTTTAGATTCTTTTATTTTCCTCGTTAGTTTTTGTCTCTTTGGGTCAAGTCTATTTTTCTGTTTCCATCTTTCTTCTTTTCTCATTTTCTGTTTTTGTCAGTCCTGTTTGGGTGAGCCTTTTGTTTATTTTTGTTTGAGTCAGTTGGGTCAAGAACCTAGTTATTGAGTTAGTTCTTTTGTTGTTTTTCTTGAATCAATTCTTATGCATTTTGGTTGGTTGTTTCTGTACAATGTTGTGTAGGATGTTCTACCATCCTGTTTGTGTATTGTGGTATGAGTTATGAATGTGGTTGTATCTTGTGCTCTGAGTTATGTGATCCTTCACGTAAAGAGTTCAAGATGGTAAATTGGAACTGTGTCTGAGGGGGAGTATATCTCACCTTCTTCCTCGTGTACACTGTATTGAGGGGGAGTATCTCTTATCTTCTTTCTCATGTACAAAGTTTACATGTTTAGCACGTAGCTTGTGTTTGTATAACTACGTTTGAATTGTCATATATTTGTGCAGTTTGGTATTTGGTTGTTTTAGCTAAAATTTGCCAAATGGAGAGATTGTTAGCTCATTGATTTTGGGGTTGGCAGAATTTTGCTAAAACATGATGCTTGAAAGATGTTAAGAAAGATGTCATAACATCTTAATCTCTTATTACAACCGAGTATGAGCTTACAGGAAAAACCAGATGTCCTGAGTGATGTCGTGACATTCTGTATCAGAAGATCAACACTGGTTGTTTGGAATCTTAATAAATTTGATTTGTTTTAAATTTATTCTGTGATATTTCCTTTGGATATATCTCATTGATTTACCCAGGTGAAGAAGATTTAATTCGGAATAAAGGAATCAAATCTCCACCAGAATTAAAGTTTCTAAAATTAGAAGATTGAAACAATATTTGTTTTCAAGATCAAAAAAAATTTCTCTACAGATTTGTTGCAACTCTCAGCTTGTGGATCAAGTAAAATGTTTCGAAACCCATGGACTGTTGAAGACTATATAAAGAGATCCCTAAACATAATGTAACCAAGTCTTTCACAATTGTAAAATTAAGGGAAGGTTAGGAAGCTTAGGTTTCGAGAGTCTCTTGTGTTTCAAGTCTCCCACGTATCTTTTGATGCTGTGTGGTAGAATGTATGTTGCTTGACTGTTTGTCAAGCTGTGTGTTCTTATTCAAAAGCCTTTAGATAATGAGTTGAGTTTTGTTCTCACTCTTAAAGCTTTTAAGCAAAAGATTTGAGTTTTTTGTATTGGAAGTGTAATCTTTTAAATTGGATTGTTCTTGATACAGTCCTTGGGAATGGGGCTGTTAGATATCATTGAGGTGATTTATGTTGTGAGATGGCGATTTCCTAGGTCTAGATGTCAACTTCTAGGCAGAAGGTGCACTAGGTAGAGATTAGGTGTGAAGTTGTAAACTGGGACTGTTTAGCTTTTAACTAATATTGTTGATAGTGGATTTCCTTCCTAGCTTGGTAGCCTCCAGATTAGGTGTTGTTGGACTGAACTAGGTTAACATTTATATGTGTTATTTATCATTCTACAATTTTAATTATGTATCAAATTCTGTTTGATGAATCTGGTATGTTTCTAGATGTCATAACATCAGTCTTAACATCATGTGAGACAATTGTGTTAGCATGTGTTATGCCTGTACCTGAAATTTCAAAACTCACCAGTTGTTGCATTTTAGTCAACAAACCTCTCTTGCTTGCATTTCATGTAGACCTAGCTTCTAGACCTGGGTAACGCTCGTTAGGTTTTCTGGATCTATAATTTTCAAAGCAGCAACCATTTATCTGGGAGCCAAGTTGTATTTGGTCATGTCATTCACAAACTTTCATTCATGATCTTTTAAACAACCTAGTACATCATTTCCATTTAAGTCCTTAGCTAGCATATGATTGTGAAACCCATACCTGACTGTGACCTTCCAGCCGATTCCATTTGCAGTATCAGAATGAAAAGGAACAACAATAATACTATGTTGTTTACCAACAGATTGAGCCAATACCAAAATGTTAGCCCGAGAGGGGAGTATTTGACATATATAACATGCCAAAAAAATTATCAATGTATGAGATATCATAAATAAGAAATGCACAATTATGTACAAAGTAAACATTTATGTAATACATACCGCATTAGTGGTAAAAAATGGAGTAAAGTCAACATTGGAACCATCAGAAACAGGATCGCACAATTGGAGCATTTTAAACTACTAGATTTTTAGGTATATCTAAACTTTTGGTATACTGGATTTTTAAAAATAACCGATATTAAATAATATTTCGGATATTTCAAAATCTCCGGTAATATTACGCTTTAAGACAAAGGTATTTCCAGATTTTTTAAATAAAAAATCGGTAAAGCTTCAAAATGTTCTGGACTTTTAAAAAAACTCTGATAAATTTTCAAGTGATTTTCTGCATGTTTCAATAAATTCGGTAAAAGTGCATAGGATTTTTTCCCCTTTTTTTGAAAAAATCTAGAAAAACTGAAAGGAAATACAGGTTATTTTAATAAAAACTAAGTAGTTTATGGATATTTCGAGAAACTTCAGTTAAACAACGTACCAGAATTTTAAAAGTCCAGTAAAAACACATAAAAAATGTTCTAAAGAATTTTTTTGTACCCGTTTTTTTAATGAACTACCAGATATTTTGACTCTATCGGGTTTTTACAGAGAGAATTATTTACTTAAAAGTTAAATTTTTTATGATAAAATAATGTAAAGAGTATATTTGTTAATATGAAAGTTTGTGAAGGGTATAAACTAAAGGGTGTTAGGATGAATTCTCAAAAGAATTCTACAACAAAGTCAATCTTGAAAATAAGGTTCCTATTACATTGATATCTAGCAAATGTTTAATAAAACTAGAGTATCGAGGTAATATATCATAAAAAAAATATATAAAAGAATTAGCAATTGTTGGGATTCGAAAGCGTGTCCCTGAATACTTTTCTCCTCAGTTGCTAGCTCAACTGAGATAATAAACCATAAACAAAATAAAAACAAAATAAAATATGCTAAAATGCAGTTGTTGATATTTAAAAGCGTGTCCCCTAAATACTTTTCCCCTTGGTTGCCAGCTTAACCGAGGTAATAGGTCATAAACAAAAAAATATATATTTTTGTTGCTAAAATGCAGTTACTGAAATTCGAAGGCATGTCTCCTGAATACTTTTCCCTTCGGTTGCTAGCTCAACCGAAGGAATATGTAGTATTTTTTAAGAATAAAATAAAATGGTGCTCTTATGATTTACACATCGATTATTCATTTGCTGAGGTGTAAAATTTGTCATAGAATGTATTATTTATAGTACTGAGGTCATGAGTCTTGATCTGCAATTGATTCAGACACATGGTAAGATTCTGAAGTAAATCAGTGAAAAAGATAGAGCTTATAGAGGATCTGTTACTGTTAAAAAAAAGCAACTCCAAGCGAAAAAATAATTATATCTTCCACTTCTTTCACATTTATTGGCGAACCGAAGAAAAGCTTATCATTACAAATAGACAAAATAATCTACACCACTGAATGCCAAATCTTAGTAAACCTACCCCTAAACTTAGTCTTAGAATCTAAAAAAGTGAAAAACTGAAAAAGCAGTCTAAGATCCATAGGAAGATCCAAATACACCCCTAACCACCTAAAAATCACATATCTGACGCAGGAAGTCAAACTACAAGTTACAAACAAATGAGAGGTTAACTCTAACCGATCCCACCAATGGCACACAAGATCCCTTATGGGTCCGAATTGACGACCGGTTTATTCATCGTTACTTTAGATTGCAAAGACCCGCACAATACTTTTTATTATAAGATTTTGCGTTTGTACGCGTGTTTGATGAGTATCACATGTGATTTGTGCATATTTGGTCCAATTTCTTTTATGCTAATTTTTGTGTAGATGGATTATTTATATTTCTTCTCAGGGGTCGGCCGATCACATACGGTGGCCCAAGATTATAAAACACGACCTTCAAAAATAATTAAAGGTATAAGTATCTTGCAAATGAATTCGAATCAATGACCTTCTACACACCAAAATTCACAATAATAGTTGTTATAAATGACATGTTTATGAATGTCCATCAATTAGGAGATTTCATATTGATTTTCTCTTTATTACATATGTCCTATAAATATGACTCATATTATACTTGAAATCTATACTGATAATGAGAATAATACAATAGTATCTCTCTCTTCTCTTTCTCTCCTTCAACTCAAGTTTTCTATTATATTATTTCTTATTAATTTCATAACACGTTATTAGCACGAAACTCTACCAAACTTAAAAAGAAAAAATATTGAAGTTCTAACTATTAGGGATAATATTGATCTTTTCTTTTATGCTTTATTTACCTTATTCATTTTGAATTTTGATATGATATTATATATTATTAACTTATGAAGCATCCTTGAAGATAAAAAAATAATAGTTTATTATATAATTCTTGAAGAAATTACTAAGCATCCTCGAAGAATAGCTAAATAACAGTTTATTATATAGTTCTCAAAGAACTTATCAAATATCCATGAATTTAGAAAGATAATAAATTTATATTGTTCCTCAACCTCATTTCTTTGATTTGATGCTAAGAGATTCCATTTGAATTGTGAACATGTTTTTTTATATTTGTTTTCTTTCATTTCTCATATTCCACTTTGTCTTGTTTCTTTATTTAAGGGTTAGCTAATGTTGTTGTTTTTTATTTTTTATCAGGATCTTCTAAGAGGAGAGTATAGTAACCTACCCTTCATTGCATAAGTACATGTAGTCTCATAATCTAATTTTTTTTCTTCCTTGGGTCAAAATGCCTAATATGTGAACCTAAAATATTAATATTGTTTTGTTGTAAGATAAATTGAGTTATTTTGAGTGGAATGGTACTATATTCAGGGTTTTACAAACAACACAAAATTACATTTTACTTAGGTATAAAGTAAGTTTGTATAAAATATTTAGTTATTCCGGTAATAATTGACGTTGAAACTTGGTAAAAATGCGACCCTATAAATATAGAGCTATGTATTTTTAGTCCTTATAAATTTTTCTTTAATAATTTGTCTTTCTAAAGTTTTTATGCATGCAATTTTAGTTTATATTATTTTTTAGAATTTTAAAAACTGTTTAATTATCTTTAATTTTTAAATTTTTAAACAATCTTTTTCATACATGTTAGAATACTATAAAATAATTATTTATTAAACTTAACAATTTTTTTAAATAGAAGAATTAAATATGAATTTTTAAGTTTTGAATTTTTCTTCAAAAAACTTTTTAAAATGTTCTAAACATATCTGCAAAATAATAATTCAAAAATAAACATTGATTTAACAGTAAAAATTAAAACTACGTGCATAATAATTTTGTTTGATCAAAAGATGTCATTTGTTTTTATAGAAACTAAAAACAAAATTTAATATTTTATAAGAACCAAAAACATATTTAATTCTGAAATATATTTACAAAATTTTGTTCTAGTTTGCCACAATAATTTTTATTCTACTCTTGGGATAGGAGAATTTTTCCAAATCCATTTTCTTTTCGATCTTACAATTAATCTTAGATGTTCCATATTTTTTATATCTATTACTTCTTAGGGCAACATCCTAGTTTAAGTTTAATGGCTCTCTTTACATACATAATAGTCGGTAGCTAGGACTAAATACTAAACAACTCAATATGGGGAAAGTGACTTATCTAACCAACTTTTGGATGTGACATCAATCTCTTATTTGCTTTAAAAATTTCAAATCCCAAATTATAATATTTGGATGAAAAATTGCAAATTCCCTCTTGACAAAAACTTTTACACTGAAAAATTGAAAATTCCCTCTTGACAAAAACTTTTACACCGAAAAATTGCAAACATTCAATAACAATTTTTTAACTCAAAAAATTATAAACGCTCACATAAAAGACAACTACCAAAACTCCAGTCACAAAACTAGAATTATTATGGTCAAAATAGCTTAATCTAATACTTTTGATTTATATTAATATTTCGATTCTTTTTTCTTCCCGGCTAACTATCGTGGGTCTTAGATTGCTACAGTTTTGATCTTGTTAAAAATCCTACATTGAATAATATATAACCTAAACATATCTTTATCTTTATAAGTGAGAATAATCTTCATCCTATTAGTCGGTTTTATACGGTTTTGTAGAGTTGAGTTAGGTCCAACCATATTGGTCACCTATATTATGGTTTCTACTATCGTCTAGGCCCAACTATCGTCAATCAAATTATAGGCCGTCCACCATTAATATCCACGCACTAAATCCAAAAAACTGTTGGACGTACCGGTTTTATAAGAATGAATTAGATAAAACTCTAATAGATTTAACAAGTAGCTATAAGTACCGGTTTTGTAAGAATGAATTAGATAAAACTCTAAGAGTGTGTTTGGATGGAGCATTTTAATGAGGGAAAATAATTTTTTGAGGGAATTTAAAATAATTTGACCAAAATTCATTGTTTGGATACAAAAATGAAGAATTGTTAAAATGATAGAAATTTATGGAGTATTTCATCTAAGTTAAATTTAATCATTTTGAAATGACACCAAAACCCAAAGAATTTGAAATTCCTCTCATGTTCCATAGAATGTATTTGTTATTATTATTTCTTCAAATTTTACAAATTGGTTCTCATATTTTTTCAAAATTATAAAATTGACCCCAAAAATTTTCAAAAAATTACAAATTGGTCCTTAATAATTTTTAAAATTTACATGTTAGTCCTTCAAATTTTCAAAAATTGCAAATTAGTCCCTACTTTTTCATTTTTTAATTTGGTTCAAAAAATTTAAATTTTATAAAAATGACACCAAAAATCTAACAATGAATTATCTTAATACTCCATCCAAACAAAATAATTTAAAAATGAATGAATTTGAATTGAATCATTTGAATTACTTTGAATTTTAAATTGCTTTAAAATTTCTAATTACCTCATCCAAACACACTCTAATTAGAGTGTGTTTGGACGAAGCATTTTAATGAGGTAATGTAATATTTTGAGGGAATTTAAAATGATTTGCACAAAATTTATTGTTTGGATACAAAAATGAAGAATTGTTAAAATGACGGAAATTTATGAAGAATTTTATGTAAGTTAAATTTAATCATTTTGAAATGACACCAAAAACCAAAGAATTTGAAATTCCTCTCATACTCCATAGAATGTATTTGTTACAATTATTTCATCAAATTTTGCAAATTGGTCCTCATATTTTCCAAAAATTATAAAATTGACCCTAAAAATTTTCAAAAAATTGCAAATTGGTCCTTATTAATTTTTAAATTTTACAATTTGGTCCTTCAAATTTTTTAAAATTGCAAATTGGCCCCTACATTTTAATTTTTTAATTTGGTCCAAAAAATTTAAATTTTATAAAAAATGACCCCAAAAATCTAACATTGAATTATCTTAATACTACATCCAAACAAAATAATTTTAAAATGAATGGATTTCAATTGAATCATTTGAATTGCTTTAAATTTTAAATTCCTTTAAAATTTTCAATTACCTCATCCAAACACACTCTAAGGCTATGTTTGGTATGGTAAAAATAGAGAAGAGAGAGTAAGGGAAGAGAGAATTTGAAGAGAGATAGTGAAGTTATCCTGCTTGGTAGTGAAGAGAAATAGGAGAGAGAGAGACTAAAAACATGTGGATCCCACCTAAAATTCTTTCTCTCCAAAATTGAGAAGAAATAGAATGAGAGAGGAAGTGATGTTATATTTTCCAATTGTACCCCTTCCTCACCTTTTATCTCATCTAATTAATTTAATATTTTTTCATTATGTTGCATGTTATTTTCAATGATATGTATTTTAACTGGAAATTATTTAATAAATGTAGAGCAAGGATTTTTTTTTTAATTTATAGCTCTATTATCGATAAACACATATTTGTTATTTTTTACGTTACACACACTTTTGCAAAGTGTTAAAAATATACATTAAAAAATTTATATATTTTACTATTGTATTTGTAAAAAATATATCTTCTATTCATTTAAAAAATAATTGAGTTAATAAAATATTTTTTCCATATAAGAATTAATTATATTAAATTTAAATAAAAGTATTTTTAACATAAGGGTATTATAGTACTTTAAAAATAAATTAAACTTCTATCTTCTCTATTTCTCCTCTCTTTCTCTTATAACAAACAATATCTCAAATCTACTCTATTTCTCACTTACTTCTCTCTTCTTACACTCTCTCTTATCTATTTCTCTCTTCACAACTTCTCTTACAAACCAAACATAGTGTAATAGATTGAACAAGTAGCTATAAGTAACACCAACTCTTTCGTAAAAAAGAGAAAACTGAATTTTAATAGAGAGAAGTTAGCTAAAAGTGTTTTGTAACAACTTTCTGCTGAACTTTCACTAAGTTAGTTACACTAAGTACATTTCAAACTTCTTATGAATAGAAGTAACTAAGTCATTTCATTTGCCATAGAGAGAAGTTTGGTAAAAGAGTTTTGGTAATAACCTTTTGCTGAATAAGACTAGTGTCTTTGTTTTAGATTAAGAAGTGAAAATTTATTATTTGAAACAAATCAGAAAATAAAAAGTTGGTTACAATGTTTAGTTGCAACTTATAGGAAGTCTGAGTTGCAGGAAGTGTAACTAACTCATTGATAACTCAGCCAGTGGTTGTTTCAACAACCTTTTAAACTAAGTACTTCTTTATGTGGTAATTTAATTTTCTTTTATTTTTGCAAAGCAATTATGATTATTTATAGCTACTATTCTAATAGCAATGTGGATCCCCGACAACGTAAAATGTAGTAGCCATTTGTGCGGCCAATTAATCGCATTGAATTCATCAAATAGATTTTTTCAATAAATATATTAAATGTTTAAATAATTGATAAAAATATTAATTAATTATTATGAAATCAAATAAATTTTTCACAGTATTTGATAATTCAATTTTATATTTTTGTTTAAATATTTTTTTTTACTGTTTTATATACATTAACTTTTATTTTTAATTTAAAATTTCCTTTAAATTGCAGTCTATATAGTTTTTTTTAACTCATTTAAAAACTTCATTTAAATCTTAGTTCATATAAATTTTTCAATGCTAATTTTAATTCTATTTTGAAAATTTAATTATGTAATTTATATTAATTAATTTAAATTTCTTTGTAATTTTAAAATGAATATTAAATATATTAATTTTTTAAATATTTAAATTAAAAATGACATAACTAAATTAGATTATTCATAATCAATTAATTAAAATTAATCAATTTAGATTATTCACAATCAATTAATTTAAATATTTAATATTTAATTCATCAATTTAATATTCTTTTTAAAATTACAAATAAAATAATATAAATTAAACAATTAAAATTTAACGAAAATTAGTATTGAACAATTAAAAAGAACTAAAATTTAAAATAAATTTAAAATAAATTAAAACAAAAAATATATACACTGCAATTTAAAGGAAATATTAAATTAAAAATTAATTGATTTTATCTATGAATTAAAAATAAAAGGTGGTCTATTTAAAAGGATAAAAAATATAATTAAACAAATATAAAATCAAATTTTCAAATATTAGTTAATTAATTATTGAGAATTTGAATATTTTATTTTTCAGAGAACATACGAAAAAATATTTTTATAATATTTTTTTTTAAAATCCCATAAAAATATATTAAAATATCAAGTATTTTTTAAAAATCGAACTGTGCATCAAATCAGTGAAGATACGAAGTCACTGATTGATTGGTCGAATCACTGTGTTATTGGTTGAATCACTGTGTCATTAGTCGAACCGCGTTTCTAAATCGAATTCAATCGAATAACTCGGTTGAATAGATCAATTATTATAACAAAATTATATAGGTATAAAACTTGTCATATTGAATGATTCACTCTCTATAAAATATAACTAGCACCTAATTAATAAATTCACAAATTCATAATTAAAAATCAAATCTTAAACATAAGAATCACATATAACAAAATAGTATACACTAGATGAAACATAAGCAACATTACCGAAGATCTTAGGATTTAATCCAAATATTACACCCTCATGACATAGGAAAATTAAAGTATAAGAGAGGCCACCTTGAGCACATAAAGCAACAACAATAGCTTCACTTAAACAACACGACGAAAATAATGCTAAAAACAAAACCACTACATCTGCTACTAGTACAAAACCACTTAGTAGGATTGGAATTTTCTAAAGTTCACGCGGGAACGTTAAAGTAACTTTCAACTATTTTCAACCGTGGGATAAATCATATTGTCTAAATGCTACCAGGTGGTTGTTTTTATCAACCAAAATTCAAAATATTGGAAAATTGACGAAGAAAACCCATAGAAATTTTCTGTCGAAAAAACCATGGTAGCTTGTTTCTATGATCATCTTCCTTCTTTGTTCCCTCGCTGGTCATTGTCAATCTCCGTCGCTGTGCAACCACTCTTGATCGCCGTTAGACATCAACTTGACAAAACGCAAGCAAAATCTAATTTACAAATAAATAGCAAATAAGAATGGAAGCAAGACTTAATTTACAATTGAATACCAAATAAGAATATCTCAGTGTTGAATGAAACACAATTGAAAACAAAATCAATTGAATTTTAAAGAAGAAGAAGAAGCAACAACAATCCAGTAATTACCACATGCATAAGAGCAGCAAATTAACTAAACATTTTTTCCCTATTTCCATTTCTTTTTCTTCTATGGTTCTTTCTCTTCAGTTAACAAACATGAAATGTCTTTAATTTGATGGCAGAAACTGAGATGGCAAGATGCGGACGTTTCTGTGCTTGTGTTGCTAGTCATTTTTTGGTTGAAAAAAATGACTACGTGACAGCATTGGGACGGTGTAATTTATTGCAAGATTGAGAGTGAGTGAAAGTCACTCTAACATTCCCACCTGAACATTAGAGAATCCCAATTCTTCCTATTGCCTCTTCCCATACCCAACTAACCCCAACGGCTATTTATTATTTTGAGTAATATTCCAAATTTTCTTTTTTCTTTACTTTTTCATTTTTCCATTCTTGGCTTCAAACCATATCATATCACATGCTGCAGTGCAAACACTGTCCTCTGCAATTTTATACCTTAACCTAATTTTTTAATATAACTATCAACAATAAAATCAAAGCAAGAAGCAAAGTAATGAAGAAGTAGAAAAAAGAAGAGGGGAGTGTAAAATCAGAGAGAAAATGGTACCACCATGCACAACCTCCCTCCCATTCTCACTGGTTCTTTCTCTCAACCTCATTTCTTTGCTTTGATGTTAAGACAGTCCAATTGAATTGTGAACATGTTTTTAATATTCGCTTTCTTTCATTTCTTGTATTCTACTTTCTCTTGTTTCTTTAGGAGTTTGTGTATTGATATGTTTTTCATCTTTTGTAGATATCAAGACTTTCACTCCATCATACTACACTACATGTAGTCTCATAATCTCTTCATTGCACAAGTCAAAAGTAGGCACCTTCTAAGAAGTTAAGGTATAGTAATCTATCCTTCATTGCACAACTCAACTCAAACTACACTACATGTAGTATCATAACCTCTTTTTCACCCACCACCATGACACACCCATGATAGACTCAACACCACTAGCACTAAGTGATCCTAATTATACTGACATTATTTAAGGAACCTTGCCACCATTCTGGTTAACTTGTCAATTTATGATGAGAACTAAATTAGTATAAAAAAAATTGTAGGAATCTTCTAGGAAGTAGTAATTTGTTATAACTTTAACTCCGGAAACTTGAGGAGATTGACATTGATGTAGGAAGAAAGTATTGTCAAGTGGTAATTGACAAGGAAAACAATGTTGGTTAGATGAAAATTGTTTTACTTGTAAATTACAATCTTGATAATAACTTGTTCCTCCATCAATACTCATGTTTGCAAACTCTTTAGTGTAACAACAAATTAATTGGCTTATTTGCAATTTTTTTTTTTGGAAAGCAAGAATTAATATTAATGAGAGAACTAAGGGAGAACTAAGGGTTCTTCAACCCGATTATAAAAAAACAGAGAACCCCGTCAAATGAAAAAAATTACAGACCAATTACATTACGAGAGAAAATACATAGGATCTCTACTGAACTCGTAAAAAGAGTAATTGGGGTGTGTAATTTTCCCACAAAAAGACCATCTCCAAATTAGAGTCTTAACATTCCAAACTATATTATTCACATTCCACGTTTCCTGACGAAAGCATACACCGTTCCTAATCAACCAAATGCTCCATGTTGTAGCTATCCAAATGACGTCCAATTTTCTATCCAACACCTTTTTACTATGGAAGAATGTGTGCCAATCCATAAAATTTGATAAACACTCTTCTTCAAAAAAACCCCCTTTACCCACCAAAAAAGCTATTTCTCTCCAAATATTTTTCACCACCAAACAACCCAAAAAGAAATGGTCCCTAGTTTCCACACAATGACCACAAAAAATACACTTTAAATCTTCCGAATGAAAAGACATACCTCTAACTGCCAAAAGGTCCTTCATTAGGAGCCTATTATGAAAAAGCCTCCATCTAAACGCCTTTATCTTGAAAGACACTTTCATTTTCCACAATAGACCAAAAGCTTCCGCATGATTAGTTGGCGGACCAAATGGAATCCGTAAATTCTCATAATACTCATAACAAGAAGCCGCCGTAAAGTCCCTCTCCGAATTACCGGACCAAACCACGGTGTCCTTACCCATCGTCCAACCATTGAAATCCTCCAACCGGCCCTTTAAAGACAACAATTGACCCGATAAAACCGGATCCTCCTCCATCGATTCGGACACACCAATATCCCCCACCGCCAAACATCATCTACCATTTCCCCCATTGTCGCCACCGACACATTCTTCAAACGGGAGAAAGAAAAAATATCCGAGTACACCTCCTTTATAGGTCATTCTTCCAACCAAATAGAATCCCAAAACGGTGTATTATGACCATTACAGATAATAAATCTACTTTCTATTTTTATATTTTTGAGTTTTGATTGTCTCATTTTAAAATTCTGCCTATAAGTCCGTCCATTTAATTTTTTTTTTCAATTTTAGTCCCTTTCAATTTTAATGACATGACTTGAGATGCAATAATTATTTGCATGACATTTTTTACTTGATAATTTATAATTAATTTTATTATAATAATAATATAAATTATTATATTTATAAAAAATAAATTATAATAAATTTTTAATTATTTTTTTAGAATATATTAAATTAAATTACAATAATTTTTTTAATATATAATTTAATTATATATACCCTTCTCTTGTGACTCAATCGAAATTTCTTTTTCAAACTTTAGCTTAATTATTTTTATAATCTGATTGTGAGATTGACGATACACTTTTTGCATAATAACTGACATGCTGCCTAAATTAAGGTTTTAACAAACAAATTGTAATGGTGATGAATTATACCTGGTGAAACTTTACTATTTATTTTGCTCAACCATTGAAAACTATTAAGGTCATCAAATTTGTAATAAAAGTCTCAATAGTTCTGATGGCAGGTGTTTTGCCCGATTATCCTAAGGGCAGGGCTTCATACCCCTGTGTTGCAAAAAATTGGTTATATTATAAAAAATATAATTAAAATTTTTATGTAATTTATTTTTTTAATTTTTTATAAATATCATAATTTATATTATTATTAAAATAAAATTAATTATAAATTATCATATAAAAATAATAAAAAATAAGGTGGAAATAATTATTGCAGATGTGGCAGTGACATATCATTAGAATTGTCGTATCACTAAAATTTAACTTAAAATTGAAAAGGGAACTAAAATATTGAAAAAATTTAAATGAAGCGACACAAAACTCAAATTTTAAAATGGGAGATCAAAATTTAAAAAAAGTTAAAATAAATAAATTAAACTTATAATTAAACAATTATTTTTCTCTCCACGAATGAAAGCATCCACGTTAAGTATATTGAGCATCTTCCTCTTTTCTTTAAAAATTTAATCTTCAATGGCTTTGTCATTGTATTAACAATTTAGTTATCAGCTCTGCATTAGATTAGAGAAATCTTTTCTTTAGACTAAAGATATTGAAACTAATAAATTGGATTAGAAACATAATTTTTAATAGAACATTATAGTTTAGTTTGATATGATCTTTGTTTTGTTGATGCCATTTAATGAGATAACATTTGATTGTTGTTATTGTTGCGGTTTAGTTCTATAGAATTATTCATATGTGTTTAACATGATTATTACTATTAGTTATAGGGGTGTGTAAAATATCCGGTTGTGATGTCCAAAAATCTATAACTAAATCTAAATCAGTGGCGGAGCCAGAAATTTTAGGGAGTCTGGACAAAGATTGTACACCCTATTTTTTAAATTTTACACATTGTTTCTATTAATTTTGTCTAAAAATGTAGCCCTTGATTTTGTCCAAAAATTTTACACCCTGTTTTTATTAATTTTGTCCTTAATTTTGTCTAAAAATTATTAATTTTGCCCTTGATGTTGTCTAAAAATCGACTATTAATGTGGGAAGTATACAACAAAGGGAGGGGTTGAGCCCGGGCGCCTGCCCGGACTCGCTGGGCTATAGCTCCGCCCATGATCCAAATCACTTTTAAATATTCAGATATAATTGAATGGTTATTAACCGGTTTAGTTATTAACGGTTTGATTATCCATTCATATAATTCAGATATAATTAAATGGTTATTAACCGGTTAAATTATTTTGGATTCGGTTAAGATCCGATTATTATCCAAATCCAAATATTTTAATTCTCAAAATAAATTATTTTTTTTAAAAAAATTATTTTTAAAACTGATTTTTTTTTAAAAACCAGTTATATAATCATAACCAAATTTATAACCGGTTTTATAACCAATTTTGATTAAAATGTGGTTATGATCATAAATCCAAACCATTTAAATAGTTTTAAAATGATTATGGTTTGGTTTTTGAAAATAACCAATCATACACACCCCTAATCTTATAGTTTTGAGGAAGTGCGACGTGAAGAATGATTTATATAGTGAAAATACGAGAAAATTCACAAGTCTTATTCAGAAGGTGATATGAGTTGAGTCCTCGCGTAGCCCCGACTGTTTCGACAATATCTACAACTTTCGTGTTCGGCTCGGAAACGAGTTCTTTGAGGAAGGTCGTCAAATTGGCAAATTATTTGGATTTTTATAGAGAAGAAAGGTGCTGAATGTAGGGTTTCGGGCCTCAGAAAATTCATATCTCATAATCCGCTCGTCGGATTCGTTCGAAAATTTAACTGGAGCTCCGTGTCATCATTACCGAGATTTCATATATTCGGGCCGAAGACCAATTATGCACTGAAAATTCCCAGCATTTTGAAGAACATCGTAATCTTTCGGTGAAAAGTGTGTTCTCGAGTATGTCGCGCCAAGTTTGAAAATTCATAACTTCTTCGTTTTTTATCATATGAAGTCTATTCCGGCGGCATTTTCTTGGAAATTTTGTTAGCTTCGATTCTTCGTCACACATGCTTGTTCAGATTTTGAGCCGAAGATGGAGTTTCATCGAGTTCTTTGAGCGGTACTCGCAAAATTCTGCACAGTCGCGCCAGATGAATCGGCATTTCTCATCATTCAAACGCGCGTAATTTCTTTGTCACAAATTTATCGGATCGAGACGATTCTCGCGGCTACGAGTCACAAATTTAGTCATCTTTGAGTGGACGTTGGTCTCGTCTCGGAATTTCGCGTCGAATCACATTTCCTCGAAAACAAGCAAAAATGAGATAATTAAGGGCGTTCTGGATATTTCACCACTCACACTATATAAGTCATTTTTCTTCACATTCTCTCATAACTTCACTTCACCCAAAATAGTCAAAAACACTTTCTCTCAATTCTCTCTCAATCCTTATAGATCAAAACCACAAATCACATAAAACTTTCATCAATCTTCATGAACATTCATTGATCTTCATCAAATTCAAGAACAACATGGATTGAAGATCAAGACCTCGAATTCGAATTCTCCACTCTCTCCACATCTTGCGCGCCTCCCCTCTCACTCTCTCCGGGTTTGCAACTTCGACTTTGCTTCATGTTCGTGTCGTGTTCGTGTTCGCGCGTCGGATTAGATCTTTGTTCAGTAAGCTTTCGGATCTTGAATTAAGTGCTTAATTGTTGATCATTATGTGAATTTGAATCGAGATCCATGTTTTGTTGGCGATAATTGATGTTTGATAATGATCGATCTGTAGATCTACTTGTTATGTTCTTGAATTGGTGGTGATCATGTGAATTTTAGTTAGATCTAATGATTGTTGTATATAGTGGATGATTGTCGATGATGGATTATAACATTCGTGCTTTGGATCTACGAATTGTTATTGATTTTGTGTGTTTAATTGTTGAAATTCATTGATGTGACTTGTGGTGCACTCAAAGTGTTTGTACAAATGCATGTGTTAAACTTTTGCTCGATAATTGCCGCATTTGATGATTTATTCGTGGCTTGAGCATATTTGCGTTGGTATGATCACATTTGCATATGCTAATCTTTGTATCGATTATTGTGTTGGTATGATCATTGTTGGTGATGACTAAATGTGGAATTAGTGGCCAACTTGAGGCTCATTTGCTTGAATCATGTGATTGATGATGTGTGCTATATGTGAATCATATTTGTCGCTTGTTGCCATAACGTTTGTCGAGTTGTGCTTGATTGTTATAACATGATATACATTTGGTTTGCTTAAGTGGTATGTGAGGAAGTGTGCCACTTGTAGCTTGTGTTTCTAGAAAACGTGCTTATGTTGATTTCCAAGTTGCATCTCATACATGTTAACATGTGATATTCTATGCCATGAGTTTTTGTCGTACTTCCATGTGCGTTTTCGTAGATTGTGAGAGTTCTTTATTGGTTTATATTATGTGTGCAAGTTGGCTTTGGTTTTGATTGGATGGAATTGGTTCCCAAACATAAAAAATAGCAAAAAAGTGATTTTCAAACAGTGGAACCCGGTTCCTAGCTTTGGGGAACCGGTTCCCATCCATCAGAGGCCAAAACGAGTGGCAAAAGGGTCTGGAACTCGGGTTCCCATATAGGGGAACCAGTTCCCATGTTGGTTTTCCTTTCTTTTTCTTTTCCAACTTCAATCTTTCGTATCTTTTTACTCGTAACTCGTCGGAAAGCTTGTGAAACATGCTATCTCATACGAAGATTGATATTGATTGATTGTAGGTTATTCATGTTTGTTTTCCCTTTGACATTTGTTGTCCATTTCATGTGTGCGTTAATTGTTCATTTTCTCTTAGCTTATAATGCAATAACGCAATTCCGATTGCGATGTTTGTTATCTCTAACTTGTGTGCTAGTGTGAAAGGCATTTGGATAGTTACTAATCGATGCTTATCACTTACTTGAGTGTTCTGCTTTATTTGCGGGACACAATCTCATTCACTCGCATCGTGCTCTCATCTTGGAGACACGTTTCTTTTGCTTTATATCTGCTTGTTTGGTCTATTTGTTCCTCTTGTAGGTGTATTGTGATTATGCTAGACGCATACGTCGACGAGTGATTTATTTTCACGACGTCGACCCTTGTTTGCTTACATGGCTAATCGGTGTGCTGACTATTTGCTATTGCTTTGCTAGCTCGCTTGCGGGATCTCTGGTTTTCTTTCTTATTCTGCTGCAGTTTATGGATCATAATCCGTTTGGTATTGATCCCGTTTCATTTTATCTTTTCTTGCACTTTATGGATTTTTCGCATCATCCTATAACATGAGAAGTAGGACTTAGGCATTCATCTGGCCAAGCCCTCGAAAGAGGCTCTATTTTTGTTGGTGTGTTTACATTTGTACTTTGCGGCAGGGAGTCACGGTGTAATAAGACCTTAATGGCACTCCGTTAAGTCCTCATGGAAGGCATGCAGAAAGGGTTAGCAATCATCCCCCGCCCAGTCTCATCGAGTCTGTTCGGTATGCGCACGCTACGCGTCGCTTGCTTCTGAACTAGCACAGGATCTTGTTATCAAGTATGTCAGGAAAAGGGTTCATGCAATCGGACCCCCGCATTTCCTATATCTCGCGTCGCTCGACGTTGATGCTCAGTGTACGCACGCACCGTTTTCCTTTTGGATCCGTGATAGCTTGGTTGCTGAGAGAGACTCGCTCCTCTTGTCTATGGCCCGATCATTTTCGCGAGGTCTAATGCTTGGTTGACTCGCGTGATCCGCTCCCCTTGGCTATGGCGGGACCGCTTTTCCACTACTCGGCCTGCGCCGTTGGTTTTGTTTGCTTTACGAGTAGAGCTCGTTTGTGTGATACTTTTGTTTGCACTCCCTTTTCCTCGTAGGTTGCTAGTTTAGACTTGTACCCTTTGTATGATAACATAGGTAGCAAGCTTTCCCCCTTAGCTTAGGTTTTCCTCATGCATTCTTTAAAACATAAACCACACTCTTTGATTTTCTTTTCTTAAGAGCTTGTTATTTCCGCTCCATTCCCAAGCGTAAGCCTCCAAAGGTGGAGCATCGGAGTGCGAATGTAGCTCGTTCACCTAAAAAACACAAAACAAACAGAAACTAGTTAGCCGAGCTACGGTACCTCTGATTCCTAAAAAAAGATACGTAGGCTGTAACGCCCAGAATTTAATTAATTATTTAATTAAATTAAATCAAGGATTTATTCATTGGAATTAGTCGAAGTCTGTATTTATCGGTATTATTCTAAAGGCGTAAATTGGATTAATATGTTGATTTGAGCAATTAAGTTGTGGTCGGATTAGTCGGAGAAATACAATTACGAGTTGGTATTAATTAAGTTAAGGAGCAATTGTAGTTGGGGAATATTATTGGGCATAATATTCGTTATGATATGTGGTTATTCAATTATGTGGGTAAATTGGCTTAATTGAGTAATTAGAGGAATATTATGAATTGGGCCTATATAGAATATGAGGTTGGATTGTGGGTTAAGCCCAATTAAGAAAATAAGGATATTAGGAGAGTTAGGGTTTTAGAGACATAACTCTCATTTGGTGAAAGAAGAGAAAGAAGGGAAGAAAGAGGAAAACTATGGCTTGAAGAGGAAGGACTCCATTGAAGAAGGTGAAGCTTTTGCTAAGGTAAGGGTGGGGTTCTTACTCTCTAAGGGTTGGCATGATTATGGGTATGGTAGAGATTAGGTTTCATAATTGAAATCCATGATTGTGTTGCAATGTTGATGAATGTGGAATTGATAATGTTGTGTATGCTTTCTATTCTTCAATTTCATGAATTTAGAAAAGTTAGGGTTTATGAACAAATGCATGAATTTGTGATTTGAAATGTGTTTTAATTGATTGTTGATGATGTTATGATGTTAGAAGACCCATAATATGTGTTATAATTGTGTTTATAACATGTATTCTATTGTTATTCGTGATGCTTGGTGTTTTCCAACTTGATTGGGTTGAGTTTAGGGGTTTTGGGATGGGTTTCGTGTGCTGTTTTCTGTGTTTGGGGTTTTCTGAAAATCGCCAATTCGCGCCGCGAACTTTGTTGGCGCCGCGAACTGCTTGGCAGAAAGTTAGGAATATTTGATTCGTTCAGTTCGCGCCGCGAACCTTGTTGGCGCCGCGAACCCTGTTTTACAGAACTTTTTCCAAACTTTGAAATGATGTAACTTTTAATCCGTAACTCCGTTTTAGGCGCCGTTCGAAGCGTTGGAAAGCTAACGCAATGAACTAAACCATGATGCAATAAAATGATACATATTATATAGTTTCCTATTATGTTTATTAGGATTAAGTGATGAACTATGTTGTGTTAACATATGAAGTATGCTCTTTGCGATGAATTGACATAATTGTGTTGTAGTAAAACTTGATGTATGTTTTTCTTAAGACAATACAATGTTATTGAATAGATAATACGTGCCTTCCTTATGATGAGATAATGAGGTATGTGATGATATGCATGATTAATAAAGATGTTGTATGCTATATGCGATTAATTGTGCGTATTTGATATGTATGAGTCGACGATGATGCCATGCGATGACTTAACAATATATATGAAATTGAATATAATGTATTATGATGATTACTAGAATTAAGGAATATGATGAATGTGATGATGTTGTTGGCAATATGATGAATCGTTGATGTTTGTTATAATATGATGAATTTGTGGTTGTTGTTAACATGATGAATTTGTTGTCGTTGTCGCTAGTATGTAGAAATTGTTGTCGTTGTTGTAGACCCTATGGTCAATGTTGATAAGTTGTATTGTGATGTATTTTGAGGTGAATTATTGTTGCATGATGATGCAACATAGTGACGTGATTGAGAAGTGATGCATTCTTATGAATGATGATGATTTTGTTGTTGTTGAAGTTCGACGTTATATTAATAATGTTCGATGGTGATTTAGATGATGTCGTGACGTATTAATTAGGTGTGTTGTGTTTGTGTGGATGTTACATTTATTGAGTCACATCCATTGCATAAAGAGACGGTGGCCTTAATGGCAAAAGCGACGGTGGCCTTGATGGCAAATAGCGACGGTGTGCCCAATGACAAATTTTGAGACGGTGGGAGTTTTACTCCAAATGGTACCACATGCATTTGCATAAGTTGAGTCACATGTGAATTGCATTTGAGTCTTATTTGATTATGTTCGTGGTGATGTGTTGACTTGATGATGAAATGTTTGTTGTGATGTGTTGGAATCTTACTTTTGAATTGCATAAATTGTCCTGGTTGATTGTTGACATTGATGCCATTTCATGAGTTGATTAGGTGATTTGCATTGTTGAGATGATGATTTGTTTGTTGTGACATGACGATATTATAATTGTGAATTTGTTTATGTTGTCTTAACTGATTAATGATATTGTTGCCGTTTTGAAAGTTGTATTATATTGATAAGTTGTTTTGCGATGAAAGTCATTGTAAGATGTTATGCGATGCGAAGTGGTGAAATTATGTATGATCTATATCTCCTATATTATTTATCATGCATTCCTTTATATTGTAAGATATCTCACCCCTTTCCTGATATTTCCCCTACCATGGGAAATGGGCAGGTACTCAAGATTAGTCGTGGAGGTCCGAGGTTATTTATGTGAAGTCTTTATGTTGCTTTATGGCAAGTCGAGTTGGTGTCCATTGCTCTAATACGTAGCACTCGGGGGGATTAGTCGTTATTACTTGATTATTGTATTCCATGATGACATTTGTGTTAAGTTGAATTGAAAGATGTTTATAAGTTTAAGTTGTAAGTGGTGAATGAAGTGTTGTTCCGAATGCTATGTATCTTTATTAAATGCAATATAAGTATGTTTGTTTGGTTAAGTCGAATTGTGACATCCCATCGTTTGATGAAGATTTTTAAATGCACTCTGATTTTCGCTTACAATTGCGGGGTAGATTTGGGGTGTTACATAGGCAGCGGAGTAGGGCCCGTGCGAGTATAACTCTTTCTTTTCCCTACATTTTGCATGCATTTTAGTCCAGGTTAGCGCATTTTTCTTACACACCCATAGTTTTAGACACAAGCGTGGATACCATCGAGTACGATGGACGCGAGGGGTGCTAATACCTTCCCCTCGCGTAACCGACTCCCTTACCCTTTTTCTCTGGTCGTGAGACCGTTGTTTTGTTTTGTGGTTTGTTGGCATTCCCTTCCTTTTCAGGATAAATATGTTAGTGGCGACTCTGTTGATTTTCGCGGTAACGACACCCTGTTGTAAGCTTCAAGGAACCTTACCTTAAATATTTATGTGCATTTTTGGTTACTTTATTCTTCTGTACAAGGGGTATTTGAAACAGCTTGGTAGAATCTCTTTGTTATGATGATCTCCCACTTGGTTGGAGAATTATGCTGCTCTTTTTTTCCTTACTATTTTAATATTTTGACCTCCCTTTTGTCACAATGAAAATTTTGAATATTCATACATGATTATATTAGTTTTTTTTATAAACTTTCTCAGAGGTTAATAGGTGAAATATTTGAATGTGCAGTGTGTTAAGAGAGCTTTGGTGGAGAATAAATTAGTGTTATTTTAGTGCAAGGATTAAACATGGGCTTTACTATGCGATTCATACTTCAATTATATGGATTTACGCTTTAGTTCCATCTTTTCCAAGTGTGTAATACTCTTTATTCTTTTGTGAGAGAATTTCTTTGTATATTTCTTAACTTTTTTAAGAATTTCTGGCAAAATTTTAATTTTATTCTCTGAATTCGAATGCAATATATTTTCAATTTTTAAAATATGTTCGACTTACTTTGGACTTCACAATCTGGTTTTTTTATTGAGTCCTTTTAAATGGCTTATGCTCACACATAATAAACATTTGTTGAATGACATGTATTTTGTTGGTTTGCAACAACAAAGACGAAATGAACGTGTTATTGGCTTTCTTCTTGCAAAATGGAGTATTGTTGGAAATTATAAAATAATAATTACCATAGTGTATTCTAATGTGACAAAAATGGGAATAAATTTTTGGTTTTTGCATAAATTTGTTTTTAAATTCAAATTTACAACATTTTATAAAGGGGTGTCTTGTGTCATTATAGATGAACCATTGCAATCAATACTATACTAAGAAAACTAATGCCTCTATTATTTACATTCTAATCCCATTATAATCCATTGATTAGTGGCATTTTAAGGATAAATCTGTCATTACCGGGTAATTGCATTTTCATATAATACTGCATTAATTACTCCATATTGAATCTATCTTGACTGCACCACAATAATCATTTTTTCTTATATAAGTAAAAAAACCATCGTAACATTTTCCAATACACATTGAGCCATGTGAAAGAAAACTGATTCCAATTTTGTAAACGCTTCAACTTCCACCTCATTCAATTTTTCCTATGCCTTTTCCTCTCATTCGTCATTTTCATCTTCTCCTTCTAAACCCTAAGTATAAACATATGATGTTATATTTTTCCATTTTTTTCATTCCTTACTTACTATTCAAATCTCCCTGTCTTCTCTATTCTCCCTCTTTACTATGCAAATTATGTCTTCTCTACCCACTCTCTCTTTTTCCATCAAACCCTACAATTGTCGCCGCCCTTTCTTCCCTATTTACGGCTACCACACCCCCAATGAAAAAACCAAAACCAAATTCATATTCATATTCCTCATCTCATGTTCTTTCTAATAAATCGGTTGGATTTTTGCTTCGAGCGATCTCTCCTTCAACCATCGTCTCTCATTACCTAACCATCATATAGATTGAACTACTCAACAAGTTTGTATTTTACTCTTTTAATTTTTTCTACTATTCATTCATTGAGTATTGTTTTATTGAAGAAAATAGATCCAGATCTACGAGATTAATTTGTGTCAATCTTGCGGATTTAAAGCTTAGAAAACGGTATAAAGAGAAAGCGGGTCAACAGGTTTGTGTCATGGTGTTTTTCGTTTTTTTTCCTATTTTAGCCAAGCTTGCCAATCTTATGTTTTTTTTTAGTTTGCGTGGATCTGGGATTGTTGATTGTGGTAATGGAATCCCCTTCCTTTATCATATGCTTGATGTTAGTATTTTCAACTCTATTTCTCTTATGCTTCTGTTGTGTTTTATCTATCAAACACTAATCACAGATACACCAAAGATAACGCTATCATATTGACATAAAAAAATCGGAATAGTTAGAATGAGATTTTCTCCTAATATTATCTTTCTATATTTGACTTATATGTTAAATAACTCCATATTTAAAGTTTATTTTTATTTTTTTTGTATTATCAGGAGGAGTTGTAAATTTTGGACTTGCTTGAGCTCGAAAGAAAGAGTAATATACCTCTTTCAATTTTTTATTTCAGACGGTTTTTATTTTGATTAGTCTAATGTCTTGATTTCATTTTGTTATATATATATTTTATTATATATTTTAATATGTAACTTCTTTGCGTAATATCACGGTGGTGGCAACACATTTATATAGGAGGGAAATGTGTGTTCTGAAATGAAAGAAAGGTTGGTCCATAAAAAAAATATTGGTACTGATATTGATCCATTTGGAGCAAAAAATGTCCCTTTTTTATACTTTAAATTATTATGTTATTATTTTTTAAGGTTGGCTGGATTTGATGTCATGTTATTTGGTTTTTACTCTAATTTATGACTTTTTCTCTTCTTATTCTAACTTTTTTGACAGAGGATAAGATTTTATTGGAGGTACCTGATAATTATCAGGCTAGGCCAAGGTTAAAATATCAGTAATTAAGATATTATTTTTTCTTTTTTCTTATTTTTAATATAGGCCAAGGTTAAAATATCAGTAATTGAGATATTATTTTTTCTTTTTCTTATTTTTAATATGAACTTGATGAATTTTAGATGTCAATTTTACAGAGGAAAGTTGTCAACTAAGCAAAGACTTTTGATGAGAAATTCCAACTTTTGGTGAATCAATAGTGTTGGTTCTGCCATAAAGAAGAATTGCTACATACTATATTTTTTAACTATTCATTTTTGTTTTGTTTTTTTTTTAATAGGCAATGGGATTAAACAATTTCAATTTTTGTTAGTACTAGATGCAACAACTGCTTGGTTCTTTTTTACTGTATTATGAATAAAATTGCATACTAAGAAAATACACTGAATTTTCAAAGCTAATTAAGCATATAATTCTCAAAATATATTTTGTCTTTGAATCATACCAGAAAAAGGGGTGTCACTGTCAGCTTGACACTTAATTAAGTTATTTACAGAAGGACTAAATTGAAGGATGAAAAAATAATTTAAAAATGTTAAATACTTAATATATACTTTAAGAATCAAGGACCAAATTAAAGAGAGATTAATGTTTCAGGACTAAATCAAATCAATAAGAAACAATTAAATTAAATCAGTAATGACCAAATTAAAGAGACATTAATATTTAAGAATGAAATCAAATCGATGACTAAATTATCATTTTGATTTAATACCAATAAATAATGTTTTATTTTTTAATAATATTATTAAATAACAAACAAATTTAACAAACATTAATGATTCAATTCATAAGTAGTTATAGTATATTTTATTTTCTAATCTTTTTTAATAAATAAAACATACAATTTTGATTCAACACACTGACTTTGAAGTTGAGACTTTCTCATTTTGTAGAGAAAGCTATGAAGAAGATTTCCTCAATTCAAATCACATGATTTCTATATTGCCGGCGTAAGCTACACAGGTATATATATTTAACTCCTAACTTAATTTTTTAATTCAATATTATTTTTAGTTTTTAACTTAAAAATTATAATTTGAATTTTTATTGAAATTTCAAGACATTACGTTCCACAGCTTTCTAAACTCATTTTGGATAATAATCCCAAAATTATAAAATATTGTTTGTAATTTAACAGCAAAGGGGTCATGGTATAATTTCAAATGGGTTATGGTATAATAATTAATAAATTATAAAACATTGTTTGCAATTTGACATAATGATTTTTTTGTGCAGATTGGAAAAGCATTATTGTATGATGAAACATGTCAAAAGGGTATGATAGAATATACATGGGACCATGATGTGATATCAAATGGTTTATAAAAAAATCATAACCATATACAATTTCAGCTATACAATTTCAGCTATCCAGTTCAAAATCAAACAGATGAATGCAATACAGAACCTAACAAATTTTTGTATGTGTATAAGATTATTGATATGTACAGTTTGTATGCTCCAAGATATTTCAACAATACCAGTAACACAACAAGAGCCAATATAACGAATTATTAATGAATTATTTTTTCATTTTTAATATGTCATTTTTAAATTTTAATTGTTTCTTTGTATATAATATAGAATATAATATTTTGATTAGTGCATGTTAAATTAGATAAGTTATAGCTATATGAGGATGTGATTGAAAAAGTGCAAATTCAAATTAACTACATTTCACTTATGTATTTTTAAATGATGAAATTATGATTAAAAAATGTTTTGGTTATGATATGTTGTTTATAATTAAAAAAATCTTTTTTTTTAATAAAGATATGTTTTTAAATGTGATTTCCTATAGAATATGTGTTGTAAATAAATATATGTTTTATAAATAGAAAAACATGATTTTCTGAAACACAATTTCATAATTTTATGGCTGGACTTGCCCCATTTTTCAGATGTTTCCTATACCCGCCTAATATATATTTGGTTTATAATGCAATAATGATTCACTTGAATTGCATAATGACTTATCCCATTTTTTCATTAACTATATCATTTTACTTACACAACAATAATGATTCATTTGAATTGCATAAATTATATTCTATATTTTATTATGTACTTAATATTTATGAAAAACTAATAATTAATATTTTATTATTATATCAAATCTTCAAATTTAACAATAAAATAGTATACTACCAATTTACGTAATTAACTTAATTAATATAGTTTAATAGCCTCATTTAGTACCCTTAAATGTCATTTTACGTTAAAGAATAAATTAATTTAAAAAATCTGCTATAATCATTGTTAAAATGGCAGGCTAATTAATAGTGCAAATAAATTCAAAATTTTGTAATGTTACCAATGCAGCTACACGAATTTATTGGGCAAATACTGTTAAACCATATTGATCTTTACATTTTCCCACATGGCCTGCATAACTATTATTGCAGTGGAAAACGTCGAGACTTAACTTTTAACCCATTTTTGTGGTTCCAACCATTTCTATGTCTATTATTATTTTAAATAATTATCATTAATTATTTTTAACATTTTTTCTACTCTAATAATACTTTTTTAAAAATGATTTTATATACAATAATAAAAATTATTTTTATAATTTTTATTGAAACAACTCTTATTCAATTATCCCCACCATATTGTTGTGCATATACTCTATAAAAACCTCTATAAAAACCTATAAAAACCTATTTAGAGAGGTTAAAAACCGAGGTTTAAAACCTCTATAAAAATCGAAAATTTATATTAAGTTATTTTCTATTTTTTATTAATCAAGTTTAATAATATATATTAAACCTTATTATATCTATTTTTTATTACTATTAATCCTTATTATTCAAGGATAATAATATATTATTATTAATATTTAATTTTTGGAATTTTTAAAATCGATTAAAATAACAAATAAAATTGCAGCATTAATTTTCTTAATTCAAATTGATTTGAATGTTTTGAATATTTTAAAAATTTTTTAACCATCATTATGTACAGTCCCAAATGCTTCTTCTGACGAATAAAATAACGAATAAAATATGTAGTATGTTATTTTATTCAAATTAATTTATTCCAATTACTTTATTCAAATAATTTTATTCAAATTACTTTTTAATATTTAATTTTATATTTTGATTTGGTATTAACAATATGCAAATCATATTTACACTTATTAATATATAAACTAGCCTATGATTTAAAATATCTTGACTTTTAATAATTATAAGTATAATATATTTATTTTGGGAAAGATAGTATATTTATTTTTAACGATGACAATTTTTTTTTATATTTAAAAAATTAGATCATTTAGTACCTGTTACCAAATTAAATAAATATAATCACATATATTATATTTATTTATTATTTATAACATTGCACAATTTGTGTGTATCCACTGGTAGATGATTACTCATGATAGATTTATAAGGATACTGTATGATTCATGCGAACGCACAGGTAAATGAGTGCTTAATTATTTTTCACTTATTTTTTCTACTAAAGTATGTATTTTTAACTAGATTAAATTAATATTTATATAAAAATTAAAATTTGAAATATTTTTTTCTTTTTAATTTGCATATCTTTTATATATATTTATTAACCATCATTATATATAAATTAAATTCATTCTCACATTCATTATGATTATTTTTAAAACATATCATTAAATATTTAATTAATATACGATCATAAAATCATATAATATCAATAGAATTCATAAATTTACCATTCAGAAAAATTTAAAAATTATAGGCATGTCCGACGGGCCGAACCTATTTTTCTAACGGGCCGACAAAATATTTACTTAAACTGAACAGATATTATATATCATATGTTGTAACGGGCCGACAAAATATAGGTTTTTCAATCCATATATTAAATTTTTTTGAATTTTTTAAAATATTTAACTCAATTTGTTTATAATTTAAAATCAAAATTTTTTAAACAACTAACTTATAAAATAAAGTACAAGAATATGAAATCAAAGTGAAAATTTTTTAAACACTTTAAAATGAATGTTATGTTTATATGACATTCAAAATTTCAAATATTATATTTTTTTATCATCATAGTACTATATTTATTTAATATTTCCGACGATATTGTGCGACCCGTACGAACACACGGGTAGATGACTAATTAATTATTTTATTTATTTTTGAACTAAACTATACATTTTTTACGGGTCGAGATAACTTAATTTATATATCTTTTATATACTTTTTAACCATCACTATATTATATTTATTTATTATTTATAATGATATTGTGCAATCCGTATAAATGCACGGGTAGATGACTACTTAATTATATATCTTTTATATACTTTTATTAATCATTATTATATTATATTTATTTATTATTTATAATTACATTTGTGCGACCCGTGCGAACGCACGAGTCTCTTGCTAGTATATAGTGAAAATGTGTTGTTTCATCAAGAGTTGCAAACTTATGAAACAACACATGCATGGCCTATAAATACACATTTATGAATCCAAAATGAAACACACAAAAATCATAAATCCTCTTTCAGACACTCTTCATTGCATTCGAGTTTTTTGTCGGTCTTACGCAAACTCGACAAAAGGCTGAATTATCCTGGGTATTCCTGCGTTACAACTCTAAGACATATTGAAAGTGCTTGAAATACTTATAAGGAAAGTGATTTCGTTCACAATTCTAGCCTCAATTCCATTGAAATTAATTTTCCAACAGGTGTATTGTTTTACTCTCGTCTTCTAAGTACCACACCTGCACTGCTGCTACTACGTAAATGCTTCATACAGATAATTGCCAATTTCCCTTATCTTGTGTTTTGATTGCTGCACAAATATGGACATTTAATTTGCATAAATCAACTATATAATGGTTGCCATAAATCACTCTAAAATAAATGTAAATACCGTCATTAACATCATGCACTTCTTGGGAAACAATAATCACACATGTATGTAATTCTTTGTACTACTTCTTTGTACTAATCACACTTAATTTTACGTTTATTAAAATGACAAGGGAATAAAATGATTTTTTAAAAGTTAATTCAATTCAATTATTTATATTGTTTGTAAATCATTACACATTATATAAAACCCAAACTAGATTCTCTATGAAGTTTGTGTATTCTACATTTCACTAATACTAGAAGGAAATTGAAACTAGGCCCATTAGGAACAAGAGCAAGCCCAAGTGGCTACAAGGATTCATAACAAATAAAGTTTTATTTTATAATTTTATTATTAGTATTTTTATGTTTGGTTGGGCCTTTGTTTGGACAGCCCATTAGGGTTATATTCTACCTTGTATTTAAAGACCTTGTCTCCTATGAAAGAGGTAGAGAATTATCATAAATCTTTTTTTTTTAATTGTTGTTGCAATATTGTTTTATGTTTGTTCTTGTTAACCCTAGATCTAGAGTTTTATAGTTGCTGAATTCTTTCTATCAAATTGGTGCTTTCATCTTGATCTCATGGCACCCCCCAAACCACCAAACCCTAAGGAGATTGTAGATGAAGTTGTCCAAACAGCTCATCTTCACCTTGACAATGCTATGCAAGAGACCCAACAACAAATGGATGAAAGGTTCCTCAAAACCTATGATGATATGCAGCAACTTCATACTAGAATGGACAATGAGAAACAAGTTTCTGATTCTAGATATGAAAATATCATGGGTTTGCTCACCAAGTTGGCTTCTCAAGCTGAAAAACAGCCTGCTGCCCCTAATTCTGCGTCTACTGTTCACCCGAGTATTGTTCACGGCGGCACTGTTTACCGCAGTACTGTTCACGGTGGCACTGTTCATTCGCCAACAATTTCGTCCGCGGGTACTGTTCACAGCGGCACTATTCACTCCGCCACCTCATCAGGTACCACTCAAAACCCTCATTTTATTCCGCTGACCTCACATTTTACTTCCCCTATTTCCAGAACTCTCACATCTCCAACCTTCACAAGGGCTTTTCCTACCATACCTCTATTTTCCCCCACAATTCCAGCCAGCACTCTACCACCCCACACAACCCCTTTTCGCACCTCTTCCCAAAGGATATTTCCCAACCCACATTACATGGATACCCTATTCTACCCAACCCCTTCTATATTTCCCACATCCCAACCCTTTTCCATCCCTCAATTTTCTCAATTATCCTACCCCCAACAGCCCCAAAATACTTCAATTCCACCTTTTAGAACACCAAAACTAGAACTTGCAATGTTTGATGGTTCTAATCCCTTGGAATGGTTATTCCAAGCTGATCAGTTTTTTACATTCTATAACATACCCCCGAAAAATCGTTTATCCATGATGTCCTTTTACATGAAAGGCGAAGCACTCGCTTGGTTTAAGTGGATGTACCAAAATCATGAGCTAATGGATTGGATTTCCTTCACAAAGGCGCTATGGACCATCTACATATGCTAATCATCGAGCTGAATTATTCAAATTGAAACAAACTCATTGGGTAGTGGAATATCAAGCTCAATTTGAAAAATTAGGAAACCAAGTGGTGGGGTTATCTAGAGATGCTATCCTAAATTGCTTCATTTCAGGTTTAACACCAGAAATTCAAAGTGAAATTGCTATTCATAAACCAGTTTCTATCTCCCAAGCCATTGGGCTTGCCAAGCTGATTGAGTCCAAAATCCGAGATTCTAAACCCAAATACAACAAACCTTTTAACTCAACATTTACCAAAACACCTACACCCACTCCCACACCTAATTCTGCTACAATCAGCAAGCCTTTACCCACACCACCAGCAACCGCACCCAAACTTCCAATTCGTCGTTTATCCAATGTCCAACTGCAAGAAAGAAGAGCTCAAGGCCTTTGCTTTAATTGCGATGAGAAGTTTATTCCGGGACATAAATGTACCACAGGAAAATTTTTGCTACTAATTGATGATGACGAGGGGGATACATCAGATTTGGGAGATATTAATGAAAATCCTACTCTTTCCCAAGAAGTTGATGACATCTATTTTCAACTCTCCCCACAAGCTGCCAATGGTTACTTCTCACCCAAGACTTTAAAGTTCAATGGTTCAATTAAGGGACTTTCGGTGGCAGTTTTAATCGATACGGGGAGTACACACAACATCTTACAGCCACGCATTGCTCAACATCTCAAACTTCCAACTCAACAAATACCCAATTTTTCCATTATGGTGGGGAATGGATCCAAACTTTCTTGCTCGGGTGTTTGCCCAAAGGTTCCAATTAAGATCCAACAGAACTCTTTTTCAATTCCTTTTCACTTGCTGCCAATAGAAGGGGCTGACGTTGTGCTAGGCATGGAGTGGTTAAAAACCCTTGGACCACTTATGGCAGATTTCTCAATACCAAAAATCTCTTTCACCTACAACAATAATGACATCACTATTACGGGAGACAACCAAACCATCATCTCTCCATCTTCCTACAATAATTTTTGCCACCTACTTCAAACCAACTCTATTGCCTCCATCCACCTTTTACCTTACCAACCAACTCATGATCAAGATGACTCATTATTAACCTCACCCCCACCATACTTGATTCCCTTCCTAAAACTCTGCCCTCAACAATCTCTCAAATAATCAATTCCCATGCATCTATATTTACTAAACCTAAAGGCTTACCTCCTCCCAGACCTCATGACCACCATATTCCAATCCTACCCAACACCCCACCCATCAATGTTAAACCTTATCGTTATCCACACTCCCAAAAAGATGCTATGACAAAATTGATTCAAGAGATGCTTCACGAGGGTATTATCAAACCCAGTAACAGCCCCTATTCCTCACCCGTTTTGTTAGTTAGAAAGAAAGACGGAACATGGCGTTTTTGTGTTGATTACAGAGCTCTTAATGCTGTTACAGTCTGTGACCGTTTTCCAATACCTACCATAGACGAACTTTTTGATGAATTGGGTTCGGCAACTATATTCTCTAAGATAGATCTTAGATCTGGTTACCATCAGATCAGGGTGACACCTAAGGACACTCATAAGACTGCGTTCAGAACGTTTGATGGACACTATGTGTTTTTGGTGATGCCATTTGGCTTAACTAACGCTCCTAGTTCTTTTCAATCGGCTATGAACGATTTGCTTCGACCATAATTGAGAAGCTTTGTGTTAGTTTTCTTTGACGATATACTTATTTATAGTTCTTCAATTTCTGAGCATGCAAATCATTTAAAATTGGTTTTAGAATTGCTTTTATCTAACCAATTTTATGCCAAGTTATCAAAATGTGTGTTTGCTGTTCCTAGTGTTGATTATTTAGGTCATATTATTTCAAGTGATGGTGTAACCCCAGATCCTGCAAAGATAACAGCTATTCTAGATTGGCCGAAACCATGTTCACTCACGGCACTCAGGGGTTTTTTAGGGCTCACCGGCTTTTATAGAAGATTCGTGCGTCATTACGCCTCTCTCGCCGCTCCTCTCACCGATTTATTACACTGTACTAAATTACAATGGAACGCAGAAGCTGACTCAGCTTTTACAACTTTAAAAAGAAAAATGACTGAAACTTCTGCTCTGGCTCTTCCGAATTTTTCCAAACCTTTTGTCCTTGAAACTGATGCTTCAGGAGTTGCTGTCGGCGCAGTTCTTTCGCAAGACACCCACTCAATCGCCTTCTTCAGCAAAAAGCTTTGTAACCGTCTATAGGCATCCTCGGTCTATGTTCGCGAAATGTTCGCTATTACAGAAGCTGTAAAAAAATGGAGACAATATTTAATTGGTCGTCACTTTCACATTTTCACGGATAAAAAAAGTTTAAAGAATTTATTGGTTCAAACCATACAAACACCAGAACAACAGAAGTGGGCTGCTAAGCTACAAGGTTTTGAGTTTGAGATTCATTACAAACCTGGTAAGGCGAATCAAGTAGAAGACGCTTTAAGTCGCATTCATCATGAAGAAAGTGCGCTGCTGCTATCCGTCTCCTCCCCGGTTCCACTCCTCCTCAACACATTGAAGGATTATTACAAGTCAGATCCGAATGGAAAACATATTATAGAGAAGGCACTCACAGATCCAGGACCCCATAATAATTTCCAACAAAAAGAAGGTTTGGTTTATTATAAAGAACGCATTTTTTTAGCTGACATTGCAGATCTGAGGCACAAGATCATCTGGGAATATCACAGCACTCCAGAAGGTGGCCACTCCAGCTTACAGCCAACCCTTGCACGCCTCTCCTCGTCTTTCTTGTGGCCTAGGGCTTACAAGGACACCAAACAGTTTATCAAAACATGCACAGTTTGTCAACAAAATAAATATATGACACAGAAGAAACAAGGCTTACTTCAGCCTCTACCAACACCTACTCAAGTATGGAATGATTTAAGCATGGATTTCATTACAAACTTACCAAATTCTCATGGTCATACAACAATCTGGGTTGTGTGCGATAGACTCTCAAAGTTCTCCCACTTTATTGCTCTGCCCTCTAAGTTTGGTGCAAAAGATCTGGCTGCTCCTTTCTCCGTTGAAATCTGTCGCCTACATGGTGTTCCGAAATCCATAGTCTCTGACCGAGATCCTCTGTTCCTCAACACTTTCTAGAAAGAGTTATTTCGCGTCCAGGGAACAAGCTTGAAATACAGTTCTGCTTACCATCCTGAAAGAAGTGGACAAACTGAAGTCATTAACAGATGCCTAGAAACGTATTTAAGGTGTTTTACAAGTGACAATCCAAAGAAATGGTTTCATTTTTTGCATTTAGCGGAGTTTTGGTATAACTCAACTTACCACTCAGCTATCCAGATGTCACCCTTTGAGGCTCTCTATGGCCGACCACCACCTTCTTTCCCTTCGTACACAACCGAAGCCACCCAAATCACCACCTTAGAGTCCTCCCTGCAACACCGTGACGACTTAATGAGAGCACTTCAAACAAACTTAGAAAAAAGCAAACGCAGAATGGAAGATCAGAGCAACAAGAAACGTTCATCGTGTACCTTTACAGAAGGGGAGTTCGTATGGCTAAAACTTCAACCATACCACCAACACTCTGTGTTCCGGCATTCGTCTCAAAAACTGGCAAAACGGTTCTTTGGACCTTATAAAATCTTGTAGAGGATAGAGAACGCAGCTTATCGTCTCAATCTGCCGGCAGATTCACGGATCCATCCCGTTATTCACGTATCTCAGCTTCGCGCCTTCTACGGTAAGCCACCAGTGGTCACCTTGTCTCTGATTCCACCGGGTTGGACGCCACACGAACCAACTACATCTGAGGATAGTTCTCGATCGGAATCTGCAAACAAAAACAACGAACAGTTAGCATCATATCATAAACCCACCACAGATCTAACCTCGAGAAACATAGTTGATGTCGTTCCTACCTTACACGCCGAAGAAAACTCAACTAAGGAGCCTCGGAGCACCATCGCAGACGAAATCCAGAAAGCTCAAACGGTTAGCGCTGTCGCAGAGGAAAAAGAGAGGAAGGAGAGGATGAGTATTGAGACTCAAGCGGTGGTTTCTACACAAGAAAAACTTAAGGGTGTTGAGAAATCATTTTTGGGTGAGAGAGTAGCACAACCTTATGCAGAAGATAAGATAGAAGTGTTTAAGTCCAACTCTGTGTTTGAAGTTAAGCCTCAATCTCCACGCATTGAAAGTACAACTTCATGTGGGTTTTCTGTTTCCAACACGCCAAGTCCATTTGTACCGTCCATTTCTTTGGATCCTCTGCACCGAAAATCTTCACCTTTCAATGCTGTAGCCGTTGACACGCTTCCCCATGGCCAGGATGTAGGAACATTTCCACACGCAAGTGAGCTGTTCCCCACTAATTCAAAATCTCTTCCAGAATTTTCGTGTGGGCCTTCACAGTGGGCCAAGTCTTTTGTTTGTTCTCCCAACCTTGAGGACAAGGTTGTTCTTGGATCGGTGGGTAATGATACTAGGCCCATTAGGAACAAGAGCAAGCCCAAGTGACTACAAGGATTCATAACAAATTAAGTTTTATTTTATAATTTTATTATTAGTATTTTTATGTTTGGTTGGGCCTTTGTTTGGACAGCCCATTAGGGTTATATTCTACCTTGTATTTAAAGACCTTGTCTCCTATGAAAGAGGTAGAGAATTATCATAAATCTTTTCTTTTATTGTTGTTGCAATATTGTTTTATGTTTGTTCTTGTTAACCCTAGATCTAGAGTTTTATAGTTGCTGAATTCTTTCTATCAGAAATTCAAAATTGGAGAAAGTGAATTATGAGGCTTTGAACTTTTGAAACAAAGAATTCAAATGGACAATAATAGTAAGTTGGAAACTTTAACGATTGAATTTGCTACATATTAACTATGATTTTAGCTACTGATTAGCTATGCATTTTTTTGAGTTAAAGTATGATGTTGACCTTAGTCAAGTGATATGTCACGTCCCCACATTTGCCACGCTAGTACAGCTACGTGAATGTCTCGTCACCAAAAAAATTTCACGTGGCGTGCTTCTTCAACTTCTATTAACGGACGTTTACAGAAAAGACCAAAAATGTGGATGGAAAATATTAAAAGGATCATTATTTAAAGAAAAATATTTGAAGGATTAAAAATGAAGTTTGTGTTGTGAAATTTATAAGAAGCAATATAATATAAGAGTGGAGACGAAGGAGAGAAAAACAAGAGAGAAATAGTATTGTATTATTCTCATTATCAGTCATATTTATAGGATATATGTAATGAATGGAAAATCAATATGAGATTCACTCATTTATGGGCATCCATAATCATGTGATTTATAACACTCCTCCTGGATGTCTATCAAGAGTATGTCTCATTAAAACCTTACTAGAAAAAATCCAGTGAGAAACATTTTAGTGAAGGAAAAAGATCGAGTACAATATTCTTTACGAGGGAATTGTCTCGTTACTAATCAATACAAATTATTACAAATAAGAAAGGAAATTATAGAGAGACCATTATCCATTATTCATTACAGTCTCCCTTGGATGTTTGTTCAAGATTATGTCTTGTTAAAATCTTACTAGAAAAAACTCAGTGGAAACAAAATCTAGTGAAGGAAAAAGAGTATAATATCCTTTTAAGAAAATTCACCCCCAGCTGAATGATCATTTCTTTGATGATGAAGACCAATTTTTCATATTAGTTTGTCAAAAGTTATTTTTAGGAGTGACTTTGAGAAAAGGTCTAGAAGATTATCACTTGAACGAATTTGTTGGATGCTTATATCTTTACCTTTTAGAAGATCATGAGTGAAAAGTAACTTTGGAGAAATATGTTTCCTTTGGTCTCTTTTAATGTAACCATCTTTCAATTGAGCGATACATGCAGTATTATCTTCATATATGGTTGTTGCATTTATTTTTCCAGAAGCCAAACCACAAGTCTTTTATGTTTGTTGATTTAGGGATCTCAACCAAATGAATTCCAGACTTGCCTCATGTAGTGCTAACAATTTCTTAATGATTTGTTGAAGTTACTATTATGGTTTGTTTCACAGGTCTCTATGACATAGTTGTACTTCCATAAGTAAAAAAATATTTGTGCTATCTACCAATATGAGGATTTGACGAGTAACATATTTTTGCATAACCTGTTAATTCTAATTTGGATACTTTAGAATAAAACAAACTCATGTCCATTTACCCTTAAGATAACAAAATATATGTTTGACTCCGTTCAAATGTCTTCATGCATGTGAAGAATTATATCTTGCTAATAGAGTTATAGAAATTAACATATAATGGTGTGTATAATTATCAAGATAGACGAATGCTTGAATTACACTATGATATAGTACTTTAGAACCACTAAGTTTTTATCCTCTTCTCGAGGTCTAAAAGGAATCGTCAACAAATTTCATGATCTAACCTCATAGAGGTAGACAACATATGAGATTTGTCCTTATAAAAACATTTTAATATATTTTCAATATGCGAGATTTTCTTATATAGAAACATTTTAACACTTTTTCTATATAACCTTTTTGGTGTATAAAAGTCCATTGTTTAAATATTAGTAAGGACTTTTTATTTCCCAATTCTTTCATCTCAAATAATTTCTTTAAACAATTTATAGTTTTTGGAAACTCTTCAGAAGTTCCAATAATATTTATGTCATCCACATGGATATCTATTATATCAAATTCTTTTCCATATATTTTCATAAAAATACAAGGACATTATTTGTATATCTCTCCCTTATCAAATATTCACTAAGGCAACTATACCACATATTTTCATGTTATTTTAGACTATAAAGAGACTTGTTCAATTTGATGGAGTAGCTTCCTTGAGATCCAATATTATGTGTCTCTGATATATTAAACCTTTTAGGGAATTTCAGTAAATGTCACTATCAAGTGAGCCGTATAAATAAGATGTCACAACATCCATCATGTTCAAATTAAGCCCTTCTTGTGCTATAAGACTAATTAAATATCAAAAATTGAATTGTATTCACTACAGGTGGATATATTTCATCAAAATCAATCTTAGGTCTTTGCGAAAGTCATTGAGCAACAAATCAAGGTTTGTATCTCACAATTTCACCATTTCATTCCATTTTTTCATAAAAACTCATTTTTCTCAATTGATTTCACATCTTGAGGTATTCGAACTACATGTCCAAAAGTTTGTCGCTTGTAAAGTGAGCTTAATTCTTCTTCAACTTGACTTGTTCATTTTAGCCAATTCTCATTTTCTCTACAGTCTTTGATAAACTTTGATTCATGATTTCATCATTTTGGTCAATCCTCACTTTGTCTACAATATTTGATAGACTTTAATTCATGATCTACTCATTTTGGCCAATTTTCACTTTGTCTACAATCTTTGATAGACTTTGATTCATAATCTGCTCATTTTGGCTAATTCTCACGTTGTCTACAATCTCTGATAGACTTTGATTCATGATCCTCGTTATCAATTATTATCTTTAGCACTATATTGTATAAAAATACATTATCAATGTCAACTTTATTTTGGTTATCTCAATTTCGATTCCATTGCATTTCATTCATGACATAATTTATCGAGGTCTCTTTATTTCATATTTCAAGTACTTGATTAGTTCTTCTAGAACTGAAAAATAAATTATGTCAACATTCTCTTAGAATTTTTATATCCTCACTTGGGTCATCTTTAACTTTATTTTCTTTTATTGGTAGAGAACTTTTAACATTGTAACTGACTTTTCTTCCATGCTTCAGGTGCAACTACAACTCAATTGCAATATTAGATTGCCCAATAGGAGAATCCACTTTGTGTGGAGTATTAGCAGCTGATAATTTGTTTCATAAACTTTGTAAATGAATTGTATTTTGAACTTCGAGGATCAAAATGATATAATAATATTTTATCTCAAATTGTTCATTTGAACTTCTACTTCACACTTAGAGCTGCTTATTCTCTCCCTCTAATATTGAGAAAATTAATTTATCAATTAATGACGAGCCTACTGGGCTTCAAACAAGTATCAAATTATTGGACCAAGATAAAACCTCAAATACGAGATTCATATAAAATGAAATTTCTCAACATTTCTTCAAAAACTCATCTTAGCGTACTATATTGGAGCAATTGAATTATATACAACACATCCAAATGTTTACTTAAATTAAAAGTATTAGATTATTAACCTAAAATAGTTTGTAAGTTAAGGAGAAAATTATCATATACTAACTTGTTGACTTAATGCGAATAAATATCTTAAAAAATACTTTGCGTGTTTCAAATATCTAATTTAGAAATGTCGATCTTACAAATATCAACCATATAATTAACTTTAGACGTCTAAAGAAAGAATCTTTAAGTCCATTTTTATGAACATATGCTACATGATATTCAATATCAATTTTAATAATATATGTGATACTTATCAAGTAATTTTTGAAAAATCCAGAAAATAAGATCTTAGTCTAATTAGTTGAGAAAATTATTTCATAAACTTCTGGTTGTGAGTAGACGTATGCATGATCTTTTAGTCGATGCAACAATTAATGTCATAAAAACTCAATTTCTCAAATTTTCATTTAGGAGCACACAAATTTTATTTGATTGAAGAAACTTCTGGTTATTCAAAACTAGTTCTCGCATTATTATACACTTGAGATGATCCAATCAATTTTATCAACAACACACTTAAGTGTGATTTGTAAACTTCTGATTTACAATAATACATATAATGTTATTCTTCTAATTTGTTTCAATCTATAATAAATAATAAAATTATTTGTATAAAATATATTCATAAAAAAATTGATGACATCCAATTTAATTACAATTTCAACATTTAAATAAAAAAATTCTAATTGTGCTAATATATACCGAATACATAAAATACATGGCTACATTTTCTTACGCTTTATATATATATATATATAAATATATATATATATATATATATATATATATATATATATATATATATATATATATATATATATATATATATATATATATATATATATAGGGTTAATGAACTTTTTGGTCCCTCTAAATATTGCAGATTTCGTTTTTAGTCCCTCCAAAATTTTCCTTTAAGAAATCGTCCCTTCAAAATTTTTCGTCTAAACTATTGGTCCCTAACGTCAAATTTGCTAGAGATTAGCTACGACTTTAGCCACCGATTAGCTATGAAATTTGACGTTAGGGACCAATAGTTCGGAAGAAAAAATTTGAAGGGACGATTTCTTGAAGGAAAATTTTGGAGGGACTAAAAACGAAATTTGAAAAATTTAAAGGGACGAAAAAGTTCATTAACCCATATATATATATATATATATATATATATATATATATATATATATATATATATATATATATATAGGAGGGTTATATTGACTCCAAGAGTAAGTGTTCAACACTTACTCCAAATCATAACCATTGATTATCATTAATCCAACGGTTTTAATTAAAGTTTTATATAAAAAAATATTTCCAAAAATAATTAGATTAAATGATCAATTAAAACCGTTAGATTAATGAAAATCAATGGTTATGATTTGGAGTAAGTGTTAAACACTTACTCTTGGAGTCAATATAACCCTCCTTATATATATATATATATATATATATATATATATATATATATATATATATATATATATATATATATATATAGGAGGGATCAAATTACACCCGAAGAGTTACACCACGAGTTACACTCGTTCAATAACTACATCTCGAAATAATATTTTTTAAATTCAACAGTTGGATTGAAACATAATATCATATAGATCATACCTATAAAGTTTGAGCTTAATCTATAATGATTTACTATATCATCAAGATATCCAAAGATTAACGTCAAAATGAGCTTTCATATAACGTTAATTTTGATGTTATTCAATGACATAGTAAATCATTATAGATTAAGCTCAAACTTTATAGGAATGATCTATATGATATTATGTTTCAATCCAACGGTTGAATTTAAAAAATATTATTTCGAGATGTAGTTATTGAACGAGTGTAACTCGTGGTGTAACTCTTCGGGTGTAATTTGATCCCTCCTCATATATATATATATATATATATATATATATATATATATATATATATATATATATATATATATATATATATATATATATATATATATATATATATATATATATATATATATATATATATGGGGACGACTCAGGTGAGAACACTTGGTTATTATGAGAAATGAGAACAATGAATCACGACCATTAAATTTGATTTTAATGGACTAGATTGGTTTCTCTTTCTAAGATCCAATCCATTAAATATTAAGGATCTTAGAAAGAGAAACCAATCCAATCCATTAAAATCAAATTTAATGGTCGTGATTCATTGTTCTCATTTCTCATAATAACCAAGTGTTCTCACCTGAGTCGTCCCCTATATATATATATATATATATATATATATATATATATATATATATATATATATATATATATATATATATATATATATATATATATATATATATATATATATATATATATATAGGGGACGACTCAAGTGAGAACACTGGGTTATTATGAGAAATGAGAACAATGAATCTAGACCATTAGATTTGATTTTAATGGACTGGATTGGTTTCTCTTTCCATGATCTTAATATTTATTTTAAATCAACATGGAAAGAGAAACCAATCCAGTCCATTAAAATCAAATCTAATGGTCTAGATTCATTGTTCTCATTTCTCATAATAACCAAGTGTTCTCACTTGAGTCGTCCCATATATATATATATATATATATATATATATATATATATATATATATATATATATATATATATATATATATATATATATATATATATATATATATATATATATATATATAGGGCATATCATATGAGAATGGTTTTTTTATATGAGAATGTGAGAATGAATCTGAACCATTGGATTTTAAAATAAATGGTGGAGATTATATGTGAATCTTTTTTTATCTCTCATCAATTAATGACATAGGAGAGAGAAAAAAAGATTCACATATAATCTACACCATTTATTTTAAAATCTAATGGTTCAGATTCATTCTCACATTCTCATATAAAAAAACCATTCTCATTTGATATGCCCTCTATATGAATATATATATATATATATATATATATATATATATATATATATATATATATATATATATATATATATATATATATATATATATATATATATATATATATATAAAATATATAGTACAAAAATTATTCAACAAATATAAATAAAATTATAAATTTTAAGCAAGAATCATAACAATTAATAAATTTGAAATAAAAGAAACTAAAACGAGAAAATTAAACAAAAGAAAATGCACGTATACAATACAATGCATTATTTTTAAGAATATAATTTATCTAATCAAATCACTACTAAGAAGACTTATTTTTACAATATAAAAATTTCAAAAATAAATAAATAACTATCTTACTTTTTTTGTAATCAAGTCTTTAATTTCTTTTTTTTTTATATAACTTTTTTAAGAAAAAAATGACTTATACCATCTATAATCATGTATCTTTGATATTATTAAAGGAAAAGAAGGAGAATTCACTTTATATTTGACTGACTCATTTTTTATTTATTTTAAAAATACGCTAATTACAATAACACAAATTAATAACAAGTTGTTAACACTTAATTATCAAATAAATTAGTCGCAAAATTATAAAATTCCGTTATAAAATAAATATTAAAATAATTACATTAATTTTATCATTTAATATTTTAAAAAATTTATAACATTTAATTAGGAAATATAAATTTTTCAATCTTAATAAATTAGTTACAAATTTATAACTTATAGTTATGAAATAAAATATTAAATTAATCATATTAATTTTGTCAATCTTAATAAATTAATCACAAATTAATAACATTCAATTATGGAAGATATATTTGTCATTCTTAATAAATTTACAATCAAAAGGATTTTTGTCTACTTGTATAGGACATAAAAACATAATACTGCATATGAGAAAAAAATCCGGAATAAAATTATCAAATACTCCTAGAATAAATTATTATAAAAGAGAAAAATGAAATTACTATTAAATTTTAAATTCTATCAAAGAAAATAAAATAATCATATAATTAAGTTTTTTCTTTCTCTCATCTCTATTTTCATGAAGATTTATTTTAACAACATACACCTTAGAAACATACACCTTAGAGTGCATTTAATCATTAGGGTTTGGTAAGTGTACTGTGTGGCTCAGTGGTGAAAGCTTGTGTTTTGAAGGTGTGCTCAATGGGCAATTGTTCTACCACTTAACCAATATATTTCATGATTTAATTTATAAATAACATTTATATCAATATATTTTTTCATTAATTTTTTAATTATTAGCAATACTTAATACATTTTGATTCCTAACTAAAATTATTTTATTTAATCCCTTGCAAAACTTAATTGAGTCATGTTAGTCTCATATTTTCAATCCTACATTATAGTACATAACCATCACATACATTATAGATGTATTATCAAAAATTCTATGTCCGGTCCAATGTAATAAAATAAATATGAATCTTCTTTTGTTAGGGATCAAAATGTATTAAGTATGGCTAATAATTAAATAATAATAAGAAGAAAAGATATTGGTATAAGTGTTATTTGTAAATTAAAATATGAAAATTATATTGGTTTAATGGTAAAACAAATTATTTATTAATTGAAGGATCATAGGTACAATCCTTGATAGGTATAATATTTTTATTTTTTTCATCTTTTATAAGTGATTAAAATTAAAATAAATAAAATAGAAAATGAATATTACATTGATTTAAAAGTAATTGAAAATAAGAATAATAATTCCATGATATTGAATTTTTTACCTAGGGATTAATTTGTATTATTTAATTTTTGTGAGAGACTAAAATAGGTCTTCACTTTATATTTAACCTTTTTCTTTTTCTTCGCTTTGAGACGAAGAAGTAATTTTCGCATTAAAAAGTTGTATATTTATTAGGGGTGGTAAAACTGATAGTGGCTAGTCGGGCCTGCCCGCATAATCGCCATAAAAGGGCCGCCCGCCATTGCTCATCCCGCCATAAATAGGCCGCCCGCTAATGCTCGCACTGCTAAAATCCGCCGCCTGCCAAAGTCCACCACATCTATTCGTTCAGCCTAAGTCCGTCATTTTTTTAGTTAATTCTAGTAATTACAATTTTTGATGGTTTTATTTTATATATTTATTTATGCAACATTTTTTAAAGTAAAACTTGTTTAAAAGATGCTTTATAAAAAATTGTTCTAAATGAAAAATTTCATCGAAAGGCAAAAAAAGACTATTAATCTATTAGAAAAATGAAAAATAAATAGGCGGACAAACCTGCAATATTGCGAACTGCTTTTAGAATTATCGATTGACCCTACAAACCAACCAGGAAACTTTCCAAAAGGTATAGGTAGTATCTATCCATCCTTATATGCATTCCTTCAACTATGGAGTCCCTTTCCATCATAGCCTCAAGATCCCTCTCATTCTGATGTGTCAACCAACCTTGCCCCTTTCTGCATCAGGTGTTACATGCGGTGCAACCACTCCTCGTCTTCTTCAGCCTCGGGTGTTACATGCCCACCATCTTCCGCATGGTTTGTCCTCGAACCACATCGTACTGGGAGACATATGACTCTGATATCATTTGTAATACCATGGACTCCTTTCAGAATTATCGACTGACCCCACAAACCAACACAAGTCTTATAAGCATGTTTTGTCCCCACTTACACGCTTTCCGGAAACTTCCCAAAATGTCATCTTAAAATTGCTCCAAGTCAAGCACGCTGAAATGTGGAGTTTTAATGGAACGGGCTACCAAAAACAAGATGTATTTTCTTTTCGGTAGCCCGTTCCATAAGAACTCCACAGTTAAGCATGCTTCACTTGGAGCAATATTGGGATGGTCTGAAAAGTTTCTCGTAAAACGTGCGAGTGAGGTCAAAACATGCTGAAAAGACTCGTGTTGGTTTGTGGGGTCAGTCGACAATCTCAAAAATATAGTCTCGAGCGTTATAAAACCCGCCGTCTTGACGGGACAAATTTGCCATTTTTTTTTCGGACTTAAAACAAGGCGGAATGGGACAAGGCGTGGCCGACGGTTTGTTTTGCCATCCCCTAATGTTTAGTATTCCGACAACTTTTTAACTAGTATTTTTAAAACAAAAATTTAATATTTAAAATTCTAAAATGATGATCTTGGACATACACGTCACATTTTTCTTCTTTATCTCTTTCTCTCTTTCTCACAGCGTGAACACTATCTGATCTTCTTTTAAGCATAGATCTTGAAGAACCCAGTCCAACTGGAAAACGGCGCACACACGCGTGTCGCTCATAGGAATTCACAACAGCTCCATAGTTGTCGTTTCCATCTCCAATTTCCCTTCTTCACAATTAGATTTTTTGCTTTGCTTTCAACATTGGGAGGTATAGTATTCAATTGATTCATTGTGCAACGAATTTGATGAATTCAAGTTCAAGATATAGTTTTTAGTTGAATCCATGATCTGGGTTTGTGAAAATTTGGAATTTTAAATTGTGGGTATGAAGTAGTTTGGTTTGGTATGTGATGAATTTGAGAAATTGAAGTTCAAGATCAAGTTTTTACTTGAATTCATATACTGGGTTTGTGAAATCTAAGAATTTTACATTGTGAGGATAAAGGGTTAGGTGTGTTTTAAACATGGGTGCTAATTTTTCATCATGTGTATGTGATGATGGGGGTTCTAGTTCCATGAGGCCAAGGCTTGGGGATATACCTGAGAGTTGTGTGGCATTGGTGTTGATGTATTTGGATCCGCCGGATATATGTAAGCTAGCGCGATTGAATAGGGCGTTTCGTGATGCTTCTTTTGCTGATTTTGTTTGGGAATCGAAGTTGCCTTTGAATTATAAGTTCATCATGGGAAAAGCTTTGGAGGATGATGATACTACTAGTTCTGTTGCTGAATTGGGGATGAGGGATATTTATGCTAGACTTTGCAAGCATAACTTGTTTGACAATGGAACCAAGGTAAGTTATCTTGGCCCGATAATTTGAGTAGAGTTTATCTTCATTTCTCAAAAGAAAAGAAATAGAAAACTAGTAAATCATGACATGATTTTCAAGTGCTTGATGTTTATTTGTCAAAAATGTTACTTTTGTTTAGGAAATTTGGATGGATAAGAGGACTGGTGGGGTTTGTTTGGCGATTTCTTCCAAAGCGTTAAGGATTACGGGGATAGATGATCGCAGATACTGGAATCACATTTCGACTGAAGAGTCAAGGTGAGGTTATTGTAAGTCAAACTATGTTGCTTGTGCTAGATTCTATACTCAGCTCGGTTAGACAACTTTTCGAACACATGAATATAGTGGAATTTGATGTAGTATACCCTTGTTGTTTGTGTATGAATAGGTTCCACACAGTTGCTTATCTTCATCAAATTTGGTGGCTTGAAGTGGAAGGAGACATTGATTTCCAATTTCCAGAAGGGACATACAGTGTGTACTTCAGACTTCACCTTGGCAGGTCATCCAAGAAGCTCGGTCGTCGAGTTTGTAAGACCGAGCACATCCATGGATGGGACATGAAACCTGCCAAGTTTCAGCTTACAACTTCTGACAGTCAACGCGCTGTATCCCATACTCATTTGGATAATCCAGGCCACTGGATCCTCTACCATGTAGGAAACTTTGTTTCTAAGAGTCCAAATGATTTGATGAATGTCAAGTTTTCGTTGACTCAGATAGATTGTACTCATACGAAAGGTGGTTTGTGTGTCGACTCTGTGCTTATATGCAACAGTAATGTAAAAATAGAAATGTAAATTGTTTTTGTAGATAGGAAAACTCAGTCACCTGAGTTGAAGTTGTGATTTTGGTCGCGTATGGAGAAGCGGAAGTGATATTTACGGATATAGTCCATAAAAGGCTTCCGAATTTAGATGTTTTGTTTCTTTGATAAGATAAAGTTTCAAGCCGGAATCGAGGTGTGACTTGTCTATGTATTGTTTTGTTAATATTGGAAATTGATTGTTGTGTTTTTTCAAAGATTGGAATGGATCATGTGTTCTATTACTTCAGCTGGTTTGCATGGATAGTTTATGTTTGAAAATCTAAACATTTTTCTTCAATCAATATCCTTAAACTTTTTTTTTTTAAGGATTTCACATAGATGTCATTTGAAATATCTTCATTTTTTTAAAGATTTGTTTAGAACAGCTTCTGTGGCTGTATTTTTGTGTCCCTATGCAATTGTGAGTTAGAAAAGTGATTAAACAGATAAATATCAATCAGATACTTGTATATGTGGGGATATAGTTTCCACACCTTTACCTAAATATCTCTAAGCTTTTGACATAGATGGTCTGTCCATGTTGCAAGTGGATCCCCATCTGATGTGAGACTCACTTGGATTTATGACCTATTAGTTGAAACTTTCCTTTCCATTGCATGCTGTTTGTTCCACTTTTTGTTTGTACCCTACTCATAAATATTGATTGGGAGATCCAAAAACAATTTTAGGAGGTGTATAACTCATTTTAAATCGATTTTTGATATATGTTTAGATATATAAAATTAAGGGTTAATATCACTTTTCACCTTGTAATATAGTTGAAATGTGCTCTTTGGTAATATTTTTTTTATAGTTTCTTCTTGTAATATTTTTTATTTTGGATTTTTCCCTAAACGTGCAATTTAAAAACCAAATCTAGGGGGAAAATCAAATAAAAAAATATTACAGGAGTAAACTTTACATTTAAGGGACAAAAGACATAGTATTTTTATATTTCAAGAGGGTGTTTAAAAAAAAATTTGTTACAGGGGAAAAACGAATTTCGCCTATATTACAGGAGAATTTTATATATTCAACCTACAAGTTAATTCTACTTAAATGTAGGATGTGTAAGATATTTTTTTTTAATAAAAATATTCATCTTTTCCAACTTAATTTCTAAACTAACTATCTTTCCTAATTATATATCAATCCACCAATGTTTCAAACAAAAAAAATACAACAATAAACATGCATCAGATGAATTGACATATTTGTTATATACATGCGTTAATTGGTCTGACGTCATTGTGCATTTGTTTTTTATTTTATTGGTTATAAGCATGTGTCAATTGGTTTGACTCCTGAGTATAATTTTGAGAGCATGCACCAATTGGTCTGACGCCGAAGTATAATTTTGAGAGCATGCGCCAGTTGTCCCGATGCATACTCTTTGTTGTGATTTTTTTTGGAAAACTCTTAATCCAACTCTTAGACTTCTTAGCCACCATGCGCGTTGCCAAAAAGTCCCACTGTTTTCATAGATGTATCTCTGGAAACACATTTTTTTATTCAACGTTCATTTGTTCCGTAGGTGCATATACGGAATATTCCCAGTTATGCACCTCCGAGAGCGTTTGATCTTATATTCGCGCCAAACTCTTCTCCTCCCTCATTCTTCACTTTTCATCTTCACTTTTCATCTTCTCTACACTCTCAATCTCTCTCAACCTCAAAAATCAAAATTCCACCAAACTCCGTTGTTTTCCCTCGAGTTTGGCAGTGAACATCAGCGTCAACGATCAACACATTTGAACTCGTTCAAGACTCAATTTAATAGGTAAGTTTTTGACTTTTCGAGTTATTTTCGAGTATTTCCCGTAATAAAGTTAGAATACAATTTTAGGTGTAGAAATTATTGGATAGTTTTAGAAACATAGTTTAGAGACAATGTCAGTATTATTTGTTGTGTAAAACAGACGACCAGTGGCTCAAAAATGGGTTTTCCAGGAAAGTGAACAGTTACAGACGCCATTGTTTTGTTTGTGTGTTGTAGAACGTTCCGTTGGTGCATCTACGGAACAAATGAAACATTACGTAGTTCCGTAGATGTAGAGGAGAGGATGAGGATGTTGTTCGTCACACACAGTAGTGATCGTGATGATTGTTTTGATGTCTGTATTTTTATTAGATTAATGTACTTTATTTTGATTATGTATGATACTATTTGGATGATTTATACAATGTATTCTTTTTGTGTACTATATACCATTGCCTTTACATTACACTACTTTGATGTACTATATTTTGATGTTAAAACAATTTGAGTTTGGGAGTGAAATGTTGTTGATTTAAAATATAACAGAATGTTGCGTAGGTACATCTACGGAACATTCTATTTTTACCACGTTCCGTAGATATATCTACCGAATATTTCATGAACTGAATTATTTGAATTTTTTCAAGGTTCACTATGTTTTTAATGCTTCTGTAGATAAGGCTCCAGAAAGAAACAAATTTTGGCATAAAAAGGTGCCTCCTGATATACATCTCTGAAATCAAGGGGCATAATTGGAATTTCGCTAGGTGCCTAAGAATTATAAGGGTGGATTGAGATTTTTTTTTGAAACATGACTAATTTGATATATAGTTGAAAAAGATTGTTATTTTTGAATTTAAGTTGGAAAATATAATAATATTTTTTAAAAAATTGATGTGTAACGTTTAAGTTTAATCGTAATTTTTATATTGAAATTTATTCTCTAGAATTAGTTTATTTAAACATAAATCTATTTATTTTTAACTCACTTTAAACTATAATCAAGAAAAAAAACAATTAAGTCTTATCTCACTAAATATAATCAACTATATGTTTCAAATTCTGTCATAATATTTTATTTAAAACCATGCTTTCAAAATAATAAAATCAATTCAATCCAAATTGATTTTCATCGCCACATATCCAAAGACACACTCGTAGTCCTCCAATAGAATTATTTTGTTGAAGAAAGGACACACTCAAAGGACCTTGTTCTTTATTAGGCCTTTGAGAGTGACCCAAAACAGTTTCCCCCAACCCCTTGTTTTTGTTACAAAGAGGAAGGGCTTTTTGATTGTATACAGTTGATAACATGTCTAAAGTTTTGATGACAACAACTCTAATGGTTGTTGAAGTCGGTGGTAATGACTTTCAAACTCTGAGATTTTGGCGACTAAACTTGGAGACAACTCAAGCCTCGTCTAGTAGGAGACTCAAAATTTCAGTGAAGTGTTTGTATGATCGATATATCTAGCACTGGATCTTGAAAACCTCAGAGTTCTAAAAGAGATGAAGCGTAAAAGCTCGTTTGGCCGTGTCTGTCTGAGTGACTAGAGTTTGTAAAAGATGGGAATAACTCCTAAAATATTAAGGCAATTCACACACACACACACACTTAAAACCTCTTTTATCTCTTAAAAATATTTTCAAGGCCGAGCAAAGTGATTAGGAAATTGACTGCATTCTTTTAAAGGCTTTTTTGAACTACGCAATCGATTAGGGTCTTAGCCAATCAACTAGAAGAAGTCTATACGTTTGTACACTCAATTATGACCATGCTTTAATGACTGACAACGACTCCTTTTCAAAACTACTCATACCAAAGGTGGTTTATGTGTTAACTCTGTGCTAATATGAAACAATAGTAGTGATGAAAAAAAAGAAGTGTAAATTGTTTTTGTAGGTAGGAAAACTCACTCATCTGAGTTAAAGTTTGTGATTTTGGCCGCGTATAGAGAAGCGGATATAGTCCACAAAAAGCTTCCAAATTTAGAAGCTACAATAGTAAACTTTTAAGATTAATTTTTAGTGGTCTATTCTTGAAACCAAACATTCAACACCGCATATGTGCTGGAATCTCACATCAACTTTCTTGAATTTATGACCTTTTAGTTGTTATTTTCCTTTCCATTGCATGTGGTCCTTTCCACCTTTTGTATGTCATCTGATGAACTTTATTTTCAACATGTACATGTCTCACTCTTAGGGTATTGATTTTCAATTTTTTGTTTTGTTTTGAAATTGAACAATTTTATCACGTGTTTGAAGTAATGCAAGTATATCGTCAATACATTAAAAGTATTTATCAAATAAAATGAACCTACCAAAAATTAAACCATGCCTTCAAATAATCTTGTTAAACCTCTTCATTTGAAGATAATATTAGTTTCTACGTTCCATTTAAATTCAGTGTTTATAAAAAGTTAATAAAAATCACGATATATACTCACAACTTAAACATTTTTTTATTTTTATTTTAGATGTTCTTTTTATAAGATTAGTTAGGAAATTTAATACATGAGTTATTCTGTTCAAGAATTAGAAATGGAGGTGTTAGTTTTGCAAAAGAATCCGAAATGAAGAGAGTTGAATAATTGTTGATCTTGAACGGTGATTCCGATCTTTTTTACGGTGACGCAGGATGGATCTGCATGATTAGTATTCTAACGCCTAAATCAGTTCAAGATTCAAGATGAATATAGTGAAATTGGAGATCAGAGATTGTGTATCTTCTCATAATACATGGACTGTTTTTATATAGTGGGTTGAGTATAGTGGATTTGAGATGGATTGAGTCATTGGTTTGTTGGACCTTTTGGCCGGTCCAAAACAACTGTCCCTAAGACTTTTTCGAACACTAAAGGAGTCGGAAGAAGCCTTAAGTATTATTAACCGGCCTTCATGCCGTGATCTGATGAGGAATAGAACTAAATCGCTTGGAATCAATTTTTTTAAAAAGTAATCAGAAACATGTGCATTTAATATTGTCCCATTGATAAAAAGCATCATCACCCATTCCTGATACATGTGGTGACATGATCAGTTTGGGTTGTTAGAACAAGATTTGTTCTTATCAATTATCTTAGTTTTGATGATAACAATAATATGAATTTTGCTTAAGATAATATGGTACTCTAATCCAATGCAATTTCCCTTTCAGGAAATATATAAAGAGTACGCATAATTCAGCGCTCAGAAGTTGTATATCAAATGGTTCAGTATGCAACATCAGAACATGGTCTGGCAAGACATCAGAAGATGGTCGAAGCAGAATCAGAACATGGGTCTATGAAAGCATCAGAAGAACATAAGATCAGAAGCACTGAAGATCAGAAGATGGTATCACGCTCAGAAGCACTTCAAGGTCAGAAGATCAGAAGATGCTGTGCACCAAGCTGTTTGACTCTGATGATATTCAAACGTCGTATTCACAAACATCAGATCAGAAGGAAGTACACGTGGCAGACTACGCTGACTGACAAAAGGAACGTTAAAAGCTACTAAAGGCTACGTCAGTAGACACAGCGTGAACAAGGCTCGAGGTAGTTGACAAAAGCGTATAACATTAAATGCAAAGCTGTACGGAACACGCAAAGCATTAAATGCATTCAACGGTCATCTTCTCAACGCCTATAAATATGAAGTTCTGATGAGAAGCAAGGTTAACGAATCTGAACAAAGACAATTCAAATTAACTTGCTGAAACGCTGTTCAAATCTAAACTCAGAATCTTCATCTTCATCAACTCACTACATTGCTGTTGTAATATCTTAGTGAGATTAAGCTTAAACTGTAAGAGATATCACAGTTGTGATTATCGCTTTTAAGAAGCATTTGTAAACTCTTGAATAGATTACATTAAGTTGTAAGGAACTAGAGTGATCGTGTTGATCAGTATACTCTAGGAAGTCTTAGCAGTTGGCTGAGCAGAAAGTCTTAGGAGTGAACTAAGCCTAGAGTGATCGTGTTGATCAGTAGACTCTAGAAAAGTCTTAGGAGTGAACTAAGCAGTTGTTCCTGGAGTGATCAAGTTGTGATCAGAAGACTCTGGAAGACTTAGTTGCGGCTGAGTGGAAAACCATTGTAATCCGTGCGATTAGTGGATTAAATCCTCAGTTGAGGTAAATCATCTCTGCGGGGGTGGACTGGAGTAGCTTCGTTAACAGCGAACCAGGATAAAAATAATTGTGCAATTTATTTTTATTGTCCAAGATTTGAAGTTACACTTATTCAATCCCCCCCCTTTCTAAGTGTTTTTCTATCCTTCAATTGGTATCAGAGCGCCGGTTCTAAGGTGCAAGCACTTAACCGTGTTTAGAAAAGATTCAGGAAGAGAAAAACGCTTCATTTAAAAGATGGTTGATGAAAGTGAAAAGACTACATCTACATCTGGCTCTGCTGAGCAATACAACGGTAACAATGGTTATACTAGACCGCCGGTATTTGATGGTGAAAACTTTGAATACTGGAAAGATAAACTGGAAAGTTACTTTCTGGGTCTAGACGGTGATCTATGGGATCTTCTGATGGATGGTTACAAACATCCTGTAAATGCCAGAGGCGTAAAGCTGACAAGGCAAGAAATGAATGATGATCAAAAGAAGCTTTTCAGGAATCATCATAAATGCAGAACTGTTTTGCTGAATGCTATCTCTCATGCTGAGTATGAGAAGATATCTAACAGGGAAACGGCCTATGACATATATGAGTCCTTGAAAATGACTCATGAAGGAAATGCTCAAGTCAAGGAGACAAAAGCTCTTGCCTTAATCCAGAAGTATGAAGCCTTTAAGATGGAGGATGATGAAGACATTGAAAAGATGTTTTCAAGATTTCAAACTCTTACTGCTGGATTGAGAGTTCTTGACAAAGGATACACCAAGGCTGATCATGTGAAGAAGATCATCAGAAGCTTACCCAGAAGATGGGGTCCTATGGTGACTGCATTCAAGATTGCAAAGAATCTGAATGAAGTTTCTCTGGAAGAGCTTATCAGTGCCTTGAGAAGCCATGAGATTGAGCTGGACGCAAATGAGCCTCAAAAGAAAGGTAAGTCTATTGCATTAAAATCCAATATCAAGAAATGCACTAACGCTTTTCAGGCTAGAGAAGAAGATCCTGAAGAATCAGAATCTGAAGAAGAAGATGAACTGTCCATGATTTCCAGAAGGCTAAATTAACTCTGGAAGACCAAGCAAAGGAAGTTCAAAGGCTTCAGAAGTTCAAGGAAATTTGAACGTGGAGAATCTTCTGATGAAAGAAGATTTGACAAGAAGAAGGTCATGTGCTATGAATGCAATGAGCCTGGACACTACAAGAATGAATGTCCAAATCTTCAGAAGGAAAGCCCCAAGAAAAAGTTTCATAAGAAGAAAGGTCTTATGGCAACCTGGGATGAGTCAGAAGATGATTCAGAAGATGAGCAGGCCAACTGTGCGCTGATGGCGACAGAAGATGACGGATCAGAATCTACATCAGAATCAGATTCTGAAGAGGTATTTTCTGAACTTACTAGAGATGAGTTAGTTTCCGGATTAACTGAACTTCTGGAATCCAAGTCTCAGATTTGTATTAAATACAAAAAGCTGAAAAAGCTATTTGAATTTGAAACAAAGAGGCTTGAATTGGAAAATTCTGAATTGAAAGATAAACTTTTAAAATTATCCAATGATGTTGGATCTCCTTCTAATTCAGAAAAATCCACTCCTAATCTAAACCATATTCTGAAAGAATATGATTTAAGTTTCAGGAAGTTCTTATCTAGAAGTATTGGCAGAAGTCAGCTAGCTTCTATGATATATGCTGTGTCTGGAAACAAGAGAGTTGGCATTGGTTATGAGGGTGAAACCCCATACAAACTTGAACCTGTTGATGAGATGAAAATCACATACAAGCCATTGTATGATCAGTTCAAGTATGGCCACTCTCATGATATTAGGCACACCTCACATGCACAAAGTTTTCACATAACACACACCAAGAAGCATGTGACACAACCTAGGAAATATCATGAAACTCACATTAAGAATTATCATGCTGTTCCTCCTATTGCTTACAATGTTAAACCCAAGTTCAATCAGAACTTGAGAAAATCTAACAAGAAAGGACCCAAAAAGATGTGGGTACCTAAGGATAAGATTATTCCTATTGCAGATATCCTTGACTGCAAAAAGGACAAGGCACAACATGTCATGGTACCTGGACTCTGGATGCTCGCGACACATGACAGGAAGAAGGTCTATGTTCCAAGACCTGGTGCTTAAGTCTGGAGGAGAAGTCAAGTTCGGAGGAGATCAGAAGGGCAAGATAATTGGCTCTGGAACTATAAAGTCTGGTAACTCTCCTTCCATTTCTAATGTACTTCTTGTAGAAGGATTAACTCATAACCTCTTATCTATCAGTCAATTAAGTGACAACGGTTATGATATAATCTTTAATCAAGAGTCTTGCAAGGCTGTAAATCAGAAGGATGGCTCAATCCTATTTACAGGCAAGAGGAAGAACAACATTTATAAGACAGATCTGCAAGATCTTATGAGTCAGAAGGTGACTTGTCTTATGTCTGTTTCTGAAGAGCAGTGGGTCTGGCACAGGAGATTAGGTCATGCTAGTTTGAGAAAGATCTCTCAGATTAACAAACTGAATCTGGTCAGAGGACTCCCTAATCTGAAATTCAAATCAGATGCTCTTTGTGAAGCATGTCAGAAGGGCAAGTTCTCCAAACCTGCATTCAAGTCTAAGAATGTTGTTTCTACCTCAAGGCCATTAGAACTCTTGCACATTGATCTGTTTGGCCCAGTCAAAACAGCATCTGTCAGAGGAAAGAAATATGGATTAGTCATCGTAGATGATTATAGTCGCTGGACATGGGTAAAATTCTTGAAACACAAGGATGAGACTCATTCAGTGTTCTTTGATTTCTGCATTCAGATTCAATCTGAAAAAGAGTGTAAAATCATAAAGGTCAGAAGTGATCATGGTGGTGAATTTGAGAACAGATCCTTTGAAGAATTCTTCAAAGAAAATGGTATTGCCCATGATTTCTCTTGTCCTAGAACTCCACAGCAAAATGGGGTTGTAGAACGAAAGAATAGGACTCTTCAAGAAATGGCCAGAACCATGATCAATGAAACCAATATGGCTAAGCATTTCTGGGCAGAAGCAATAAACACTGCATGCTATATTCAGAATAGAATCTCTATCAGACCTATTCTAAATAAGACTCCTTATGAATTGTGGAAGAATAGAAAGCCCAATATTTCATATTTCCATCCTTTTGGATGTGTATGCTTTATTCTGAACACTAAAGATCATCTTGGTAAGTTTGATTCCAAAGCTCAAAAGTGTTTCCTTCTTGGATATTCTGAACGCTCAAAAGGCTACAGAGTATACAATACTGAAACATTGGTTGTAGAAGAATCAATCAATATCAGGTTTGATGATAAGCTTGGTTCTGAAAAACCAAAGCAGTTTGATAATTTTGCAGGTTATGATATTGACATATCAGAAGTTGTTGAGCCAAGAAGCAACGCATCAGAAGCAGAGCTTCTCAGAAGCAAAGAATCTGAAGATCAAGTATCAGCTTCTCTGGAGGATCTAAACATATCTGAAGAACCATCTGTCAGAAGATCATCCAGACTCATCTCTGGTCATTCAGAAGATGTCATTCTTGGAAAGAAGGATGATCCAATCAGAACAAGAGCATTCCTTAGGAACAATGCAGACTGTCAATTAGGTCTTGTATCTTTGATCGAGCCAACTTCTGTTGATCATGCTCTAGAAGATCCAGACTGGATAATTGCTATGCAAGAAGAACTAAATCAGTTCACAAGGAATGATGTTTGGGATCTTGTTCCTAGACCAGATGGATTCAATATAATCGGTACAAAATGGGTCTTCAGAAACAAGCTCAGTGAGAAAGGTGAAGTGGTAAGGAACAAAGCCAGACTGGTGGCTCAGGGTTATAGTCAGCAAGAAGGGATTGACTACACAGAAACCTTTGCACCAGTGGCCAGGTTAGAATCTATTCGTCTATTAATTTCTTTTGCCACTCAACATAACATCACTCTCTATCAAATGGATGTTAAGAGTGCCTTCTTAAATGGTTATATAGATGAAGAAGTTTATGTCCATCAACCTCCTGGTTTTGAAGACTCTATGTCTCCTAATCATGTTTTTAAACTAAAGAAATCATTGTATGGATTGAAACAGGCTCCCAGAGCTTGGTATGAACGCTTAAGTTCTTTCCTTCTAGATAATGGTTTCACTAGAGGAAAAGTGGACACTACTCTCTTTTGTAAAACCTTTGAAAAGGATATTTTAATTTGTCAAATATATGTAGATGATATTATTTTTGGAACATCTAATGCTACACTTGGAAAGGAGTTTGCTAAGTCTATGCAGGCTGAGTTTGAAATGAGCATGATGGGAGAACTCAAGTATTTCCTCGGAATACAAATAAATCAAACATCAGAAGGAACGTATGTTCACCAAACCAAGTATGTGAAGGAACTTCTGAAGAAGTTTAATCTTCTGGACTGCAAAGAAGCCAAAACTCCTATGCATCCAACATGCATCTTAGGTAAGGATGAGGTAAGTAAGAAGGTAGATCAGAAGTTATACAGAGGTATGATTGGATCTCTTCTATATCTGACTGCTTCTAGACCTGACATTCTGTTCAGTGTTTGTTTGTGTGCTAGATTCCAATCAGATCCTAGAGAATCTCATTTAACTGCTGTTAAGAGAATTCTAAGGTATCTGAAAGGTACTACTAATGTTGGTTTAGTTTACAGAAAATCTAAAGAATACAACTTAGTAGGATTCTGCGATGCTGACTATGCTGGAGACAGAATTGAAAGAAAAAGTACTTCAGGAAGTTGCCAATTTCTTGGAAGTCATTTGATCTCCTGGTACAGCAAGAAGCAAGCAACTATTGCTCTATCAACAACAGAAGCAGAATATGTCGCAGCTGCTGGTTGTAGTACACAGATGCTCTGGATGAAGAGTCAGTTAGAAGATTATCAGATATTTGAGAGTAACATTCCTATATTCTGTGATAATACTTCTGCTATATGTTTATCTAAGAATCCCATTCTTCATTCAAAAGCTAAACATATTGAGATTAAACATCATTTCATAAGGGACTATGTTCAGAAGGGTGTTATTTCTTTAAACTTTGTGGATACAGACCATCAATGGGCTGATATCTTTACAAAACCCCTGGCTGAAGATAGGTTTAAGTTCATTCTGAAGAACATCAGTATGGATTTATGCCCAGAATGAGAAGATGAGAAGTTCTCATGTATGAGTATCTTCTGAAATGAATGTGGAACATTTTTTTAATGAGAAGTTCTGATTGAGTTCTTTTAGAAATTATGATTCGGTTATTACTAACGTTTCATTGTCTAAGTTGATTCAGAACCTCTTTTAAAGCAAAAACAGCTGTTATGTTTTATCTCGGGATGGTAAACCTGTCGTTACTATTCATGGATAAGCGCGCGTGCAGTTGAAGGGACGCCGACCATAGGTAACTGTGCTAGTCACCTCATTTGTCTTTATTATCTCTCCTCACGTCACGTAACATTAAATGCTTTTCATCATTCGTTTCACTTTATTTTCTTTTAAATACTCTTCAAAATGGTTTTTGGTTTCCTATCTTTTTGTTTTCCTCTTAAAAGTTTTCTCTCTCTCTCTCTCTCTCTCGTTTTTCATCTCTTCTCTCTAAACCTAGCGTTCACCCTATGCCTGTTGAAGCTCCATGACTCAAAGGCGACAGATCTCTGTGCATCTCGGGATGGCTCTTCTAATACCGCTCAAGTCAGACTCTTCTTTGATGTTGTTATCAACTTTCATCCAAAGACAGAAGACTTTCTTGAGTTATGGGAGGAGGTTAAGAATGATATTCTTGACTTCTATGTTGAGGGAAAGCCCCGTTTGCAACATTAGCTCTCTGTCTGTGAACTGTCCCTCACTTCCTCCTTGGTTCTGGGATCTCTCCTACAGTGGAGGTTTCAGTCTGGAAGACAAGAAGTCCTCCGGGATTCTTGATGGGTTGACACAGAGCGTGTCTAACTAGGGTTCTGTTTTTAATTTTTGTAGTCATTTCCTCTTTGGAAATTCTACTTTGTAGTTTTCTTTTCCTTGCTGCTTCTGCTTGTTAAACATAGGAACCTTTTGTAATATCTTTTGATTATCAATGAAAACGTTTCTTTGTTTCACATTCCAGTGTTTCTATTTGTCTTATGCATCTGAATCTTTTTAAATATTCTTTTTGATGTTATGACAAAAAGGGGGAGAAAGATAAATGATAAATGATTTGATTAAATCTATCAGTTGCTGGTAAAGGCTCCCACACATTCACTAACAAGAACTGCAAGTTCTATATGGTTTAAGTGTTTTGCAGGTACAGAGAAGTGAAGAAAATCTTCAAGAAGCAAACACTAGAAGCAAAACCATGGAAACTGAAGCAAGCTGAGTGCTGTCAAGCTTCAGAGATCAGAAGCAAGAAAGAAGAATGAATCAGAAGCACTGATAATAGAATTTGAATAAATTGTCTATCCTGCTTTGACAAAATTCTATTTGCTCTGATACATATAATGTTATGGCTCTGATACATTATTTGCTCTGATACATTATTTCAGCCTATATGGCTCTGATATATATAATGTGTTCAAACATACGTTTTATGTTCTAACTCGTTCATGCTGACTTTTGTCGTTTAGTTTTTGTTCTGTAACATTTCAGGATGTAGAGATGCTCTGATGATGCTCTGGTACATTCAACAATGTTCTGATACAAATCTAGCATGAAGTGATGTTGGTAGACATTCAAAGTTCTGAAGCTATCCGAGGGAAGCAGAAATCAGAAGATGTGAATGTTCTAAAAGATCCAGAAAACTCAAGTTCTGAAGCTGTCCTGAATGGAAGCAGAAATCAGAAGCTGTGAATGTTCTGAAGATCAAAGAAATTCAAGTTCTGAAGCTGTCCTGAATGGAAGCAGAAGTCAGAAGCTGTGAGTGTTCTAACGATCTAAAGAAATTCAAGTTCTGAAGCTGTCCAATGGAAGCAGAAGTCAGAAGCTATGAATTCTCTGAAGGCAGAAGCTTATATGATCGTCTCTACCGAAATAATCAGGGAAGTCTTTTATCAAAGTTCTTCGAGTATTTATTTCAGGGGGAGATTATTTATCTCAGGGGGAGATTGTTAATCTCAGGGGGAGACATATTCATATGCTTATGCTATAGCTGTGTAATTTGTCTTTTGCCGTCTACTCTTTCTGATCGCAAATTCATATCATTTATATATGTTTTTGTCATCATCAAAAAGGGGGAGATTGTTAGAACAAGATTTGTTCTTATCAATTATCTTAGTTTTGATGATAACAATAATATGAATTTTGCTTAAGATAATATGGTACTCTAATCCAATGCAATTTCCCTTTCAGGAAATATATAAAGAGTACGCATAATTCAGCGCTCAGAAGTTGTATATCAAATGGTTCAGTATGCAACATCAGAACATGGTCTGGCAAGACATCAGAAGATGGTCGAAGCAGAATCAGAACATGGGTCTATGAAAGCATCAGAAGAACATAAGATCAGAAGCACTGAAGATCAGAAGATGGTATCACGCTCAGAAGCACTTCAAGGTCAGAAGATCAGAAGATGCTGTGCACCAAGCTGTTTGACTCTGATGATATTCAAACGTCGTATTCACAAACATCAGATCAGAAGGAAGTACACGTGGCAGACTACGCTGACTGACAAAAGGAACGTTAAAAGCTACTAAAGGCTACGTCAGTAGACACAGCGTGAACAAGGCTCGAGGTAGTTGACAAAAGCGTATAACATTAAATGCAAAGCTGTACGGAACACGCAAAGCATTAAATGCATTCAACGGTCATCTTCTCAACGCCTATAAATATGAAGTTCTGATGAGAAGCAAGGTTAACGAATCTGAACAAAGACAATTCAAATTAACTTGCTGAAACGCTGTTCAAATCTAAACTCAGAATCTTCATCTTCATCAACTCACTACATTGCTGTTGTAATATCTTAGTGAGATTAAGCTTAAACTGTAAGAGATATCACAGTTGTGATTATCGCTTTTAAGAAGCATTTGTAAACTCTTGAATAGATTACATTAAGTTGTAAGGAACTAGAGTGATCGTGTTGATCAGTATACTCTAGGAAGTCTTAGCAGTTGGCTGAGCAGAAAGTCTTAGGAGTGAACTAAGCCTAGAGTGATCGTGTTGATCAGTAGACTCTAGAAAAGTCTTAGGAGTGAACTAAGCAGTTGTTCCTGGAGTGATCAAGTTGTGATCAGAAGACTCTGGAAGACTTAGTTGCGGCTGAGTGGAAAACCATTGTAATCCGTGCGATTAGTGGATTAAATCCTCAGTTGAGGTAAATCATCTCTGCGGGGGTGGACTGGAGTAGCTTCGTTAACAGCGAACCAGGATAAAAATAATTGTGCAATTTATTTTTATTGTCCAAGATTTGAAGTTACACTTATTCAATCCCCCCCCTTTCTAAGTGTTTTTCTATCCTTCATGGGTGTGGTGCAATTTATATAGTACTTGAGTAAACTCGAGTTGGCGTGTATCCCTTAGTGAAAATCTAGTTGTTGATCTTGTGATTCCTTTTCATAGTTGGTCTTGATCTTTTAGCTATCGTTGCTTATACATTGAATGAGTTGAACATTTATAAGTTTTCGCAACCTCTTAACTTTGAAGCTCACATTTACTTTCCAAAGAAACGCCTTCGCTCCTTATTCCTTGAGAATATCATCAGAAGTGATTCAGAGCTTCGTTTAAAGCTTTCACCCTTTTCATTCTTCCTACTTCACAAATCTCCTCTTACCAGGTACCTTTCTAACTCAAACTTTTACCTTCAACATTTTCGGTTTCCTAAGTTAGGATGAGTGGTAACACTATTGATTTAGTGAGTGATTATGAAGTGGAAGCTTCATATATACCGTCCCATGATTCTCATCATCCTTCACTTAATAAAGATCACGTAGGGCCATAAATTATATTCATATATGATGGTTCTTACTCAAAAAGACTAATTCGGAATTCCTTGGAGGATGAAATTTCTTCTTCTTCTGGGTCGTTGGATTCCCTTATAGCAAATGTCGGCAGAAGAGTAACTCGCGCCAAAGTCCATATGCCCTCTCATATCTATTCAAAAGAAGAGGTATGTGCCAATTTAAAAAGGAGGGACCTTGCTAGAGATTTTATTCAGGCTCGTCTATAGAATGTAGGTTATGAGCCTAGCAACGCTAACTTGCTGGAACATTTAAATCTTCGACGTCGTCCAAATGCACTGATATATGATTGGATACATGTAAAGGTAGCAGGTTCTTCCCTGAATTTGAACATTGAGGTCTTCCTTGCTAATGCTAACATTATGGTTGGTGACTCTTCGGAGTGGTCGATTCTTCCGATTCTAAGAGAGAAGAGGATATGCGGTTCTTTTGAAGACTGCATGGTTTGTTCCATGAATGCTTGTTTATAAGTGTAGGGCTCTAGATTCCTTTTCTGAATTTAAGGTAGTTGTCCTAAAACATTTAAAAGTTGCTTCTTTCAGCTTCATTCGGGGTCATGGGCATATATAAGGGTCTTCTAACTATGTTTTGAGCAAAAGTTTTGGAAACCCTCTTTTAAATTATTCGATCTTTTCCTTGCGAGGCATCCCTCTTTGGATAACTTTCGCAATTAAGGGCTCATTTACTTTCATCTGATCCATTAGTGGTTCGCCCCCTTTACTCTAGATTAGTGCGATTTTCTTGGACAATTTTTATTGGTTAAGCCCCTCACTTAGGGGTGTACATGAGTTGGATCAACCCACAAAACCCAGTCAAAACCGCAAAAAAGGGTTGGGTCGGGTAATTGAGTGGATATGGGTTTAAAACCTAAAATTCCCTTTAAAAAATTAGGCTACAGGTAAACTCAGACCCAGACTCAAAAAAATCTAATGACCCACTAATTAAACATTTATTATTACAATCTTAATGATTTTGATGAATATCAACTTAGTTGTTGCAATTTTAGTCTCTTAGACATTTACTATTTTAGTGAATCATAACTTTAACTAATTTGGATGTTTCACTCTTTGGTTATTTTGATGATAATAGGATTTTTTATGTCATGCAACATGAGATGAAGTTTGTGATCCATAACTTAATATCCTTAAGAAGATTCACATGCCATGTATAAATTTGAATGCAATGGATTAACATAATTTGAACCTATAACTTTACTAGTTGAAGTCTTTCTACCATGGTAAGGAGGGAAACATTACAAGAAGTTTTAGACGACGACAACTTATCTAGAGGGGGGTAAATAGATTCCCAACTTAAAAATTCAGATTTTAAAGGTTTTGAAAATGTTTAAATTATGGCAAGCGGAATTATCTTGTTTATATCGAAAGTCGTCTAAACCAAACCGGTTATTGGAACCTCAGATATGCGCACAACCTTTAGTATAGGATAACAAAGATACAATGAATTAAAAAATTAAATTCTCAATTAATAGTTTGAATATGATCACTAGGAAACCAATTCCCAATGAAATTTTAACACACAAATTCATAGTGTCAAATTATAGAACACTTGACGTGCAATCGATTTTTTAGATTTTCCTTTAAGTTTATTGATATAAAAAATCCTCTTACAATCTAATTTATTGTAAGGAAATAAAAAAATCAATTGTGCTTTAAACAATTAACGAAAATCGTTACGAATCAATTGCTTAATCAATGGGCTTAATCAATGTGCTTAACAATTTGATAATGAAAATTTAAATTGCAAGAGATAGATAGATAGATAGATAGATAGATAGATAGATAGATAGATAGATAGATAGATAGATAGATAGATAGATAGAGATAGATAGAGAGAGAGAGAGAGAGAGAGAGAGAGAGAGAGAGAGAGAGAGAGAACACGAGGAGTTGTTTAGGCAGTTCACCAATTGTCCTGGCTACGACTACGTCCACCCCCTATTCCAATTTGGAATTGACATATCAATCTTACTATGCAAAAAATTGTTTACAAGATATGTGAAGCAATCCAACCCTACAAACCCTATGTTTGATGTTGATCCTTGAACTTCTATTTCCTTGATCTGAGTTTGATTAAGTCACTCGACGAACACCAGTTGATTCACAGTCTTGCGCCACTCCTTTGTAAGAAACCATCGTTCTTCAAATCTTTCACTCGGTCGAATCAGAATTGTGAGTTGTTATCCCCCCAAGATTACCAATTGATTCACCGTGACACGCTATTCCTTTGCAAGAACCTCCTGTTCTTAAAATCATTTCACTCGATCAAATTCAATTGTATAACACTTGTTGAAAAACCCCCAACACCTTAATCTTGGAGTAAAAACCCTCACAGTTTTTTCGATGAAACTCCCTACGATTCTCAACCCAACCTTAGGTTACAACCTACCTAAATTGAATGTTATCAACCAAGTCTAGATGAAAAACCAAACAATGAATGATTATGTTTACTTTGTTTGTGTGTATGCATAGATGCAAGGTTGAAGATGATGAGCAATATTAGTATGTGTTTATAGTTTCATCAAAGTGAAAAATATGCATGTATGATGTATTTATAGTGGTGCAAGATAGAGGCAAAAGGGAAACCTAAAAATGTGAAAAAGAATGCAAACTTTTTAAAAAAATAACAACATGTGTCACCTGTATTAATGCATGTGTCGACCTGTATCAACTCATGTGTCGACACATTCAAATATAAGCTACATGCTTTAAAACTGCAGCACATTTGTCGACCTGAAAAACGCATGTGTCGACACATAGAAGTAATTTCTTCACTATGTGTCGGCCTAAAATGTTGTATGTGTCGACATATTCAAATAGAAGCTATAGGATTTAATATTGCAGTACATGTATCAACATATGAAAGACATGTATCAACACATACACTTGAGTTTTGAACAAAAAGTGATTTTTAAATCTTGCAACTGATTTTTAATTCTATGTAATTCATTTTTGATGCATGATACCTTTTCCAAACATGATCTAGGTGCATTCTAAGATCCCTAATGCTAAGGTGCACATGATGACTCATTGATACTGTTCAATATACATAAATGCTAATTTTTTTCTAGTTTTGACATCATTCAAAACACCTAATGGACAAATGCACTCACAAGAAGAAATCTTTAACTTAACTTTATTAGCAAGAAATTGAAAATACTAGACTTTAGGATTGCCTTAAAAATTGGGACTCCTAAGTAAAGTAAATGAGGCTATCCAATGCAAAAAACCAATAATGGAGGCGAAGTGTTGATGTCTAGAATTGGTCATTGAACTAACATGGATTGTAGATTTTGCAGCCGTGCAAAATTAACCTGAGCAATAAGCATACTTGTTCAACAAATTAGAAATTTCCGTAATAAATTTGTTATCTCCTCTAAAAAAAACTATAATATCATCAATATAAAGGAGGAAATCTTGCAATTTTAATTCTAGTTAACCAACATGGTGATACCTCTATTAGAACCTTCCCCACACACTACTACAAATATTATATTTTATGACAACGCTTTCACCTCTGCAAACAAAAATCCGAGGTAAAATTGCTAGACGCGCTATGTTATTCTTTTTAAAAAAAATACCATATATTCCCTTGGTTTAAATACATAACTGAGAGGTAAATTAATTTAGGGTACATGCTTCGGATCCCAACAACTGCAGTTTTTATTTTTTTCTTCTATAAAAGTGACACATTTTTTATTTTAGTTTTTAGTTAATTGTTAAATAATCTATTCCACTGATTTCTCTAATAATCGAGGGGTATGATACCCAGATTTAGCTATAAAGGATTTGTTCACTAAGTTTTACACTAAACCTAATTCATATATACAACCGCTCCATACTCGTAAATATATATAATTCTTTGGATGAATTGCATGACATAAAAATTACTTGGTTCTACGTTGTTGTTCTTCTAGCACCAACCTTTAACATATCATTTTTCTGTTATTGCAATCTATCTCACATAACGGTGTTGTTTTTGTTGTTATTGTTGTTTCCACCTCTTGCCAATGTTGAATGGTAAAAGAAAACATTGTTATATTTTGGAATAACTTCCTAATATTGATTGTCAAAGAAAATATTCTATAATATATTATTTTCTTCGGTTGATAATATTGAAAAATTTATTCCTAATCATACTGCAATATTGTTGTTTCACAAAACAAGATCTTAAATTTTTTGTTTAGAATATAGTCCTTTGTTTGATTATTGCAACACATAAAGAAATTGATGAATGGTAAAAAATTAAAAAAAGCTACAATACATGTTACTTTTAATTTTTTCTATTCACCAATTTTTCTTGCAATTGAAGTAATCTATTACCTCGGTGGATTTAGACAATGAGGGAAAAGTCCCACTTTTGTTTTATTTTTTATTTTAAAAAAGAAAACACCATTTACCTCAACCGAAGGGAAAAGTAAGCCATTTCATTGAGTTTCTTTGTCATCCATGAACAATATTTTTCATCTATTTATTGAGTATCAACACTCAAGATACCGCCAACACATTGATCTACAAGAAACATTAGTGATATGCGTGAAACCATTACGACAACCATTTATAGCGCTAACACCACACTATATATCTGAATCACAAACATTGATAATGAAAACATTAGGATTGAAAAAGATGAAACTTAAAGGAGAGTGGAAAAAGTCTTTGTGATGGATTGTAGGAGTGGAAAATAGTATTAGTTGAAGGGTTGTGTTCTTTACATAATCTCTTGTATTTGATACACTATTTTTCTTATCTAGCCGTTGTTAATTTAATTTTAGAAACAAATAAATGAGAAGTCATTGAGAACATATTACAATATACAGATATCCAACAAATTCTAGCATTTGAACTTCACCAAGATTTACAAGGATGCTGATAAAGATGTTTCAAGATTCTTCTTCAAAATTGTACTTCTAGGTTTAATTAAAAATAATGTAAAATTATGAAAAATTATGAAAAATTATATTTTAATCAAAATTTAATACACACATATTTCACCTCGGTTATTTGTATAATTGATAGGTAAAATTGTGTATTTTTCTATAAAATACATAATTGTTGTTGTTGGGGGTTCGAGCCCATATGAAGTACATTTTATTCATCGGTTCATCAATAACCGAGACTTAAACTAGAAAGTTTTTATGAACATGTGCAGTACATTCCTTCGTTTCCTCGCATTTGAAACTAAAGTAAAACCTCTATTTTAACCGAGGTAAAAGGGATTTTTCATTATACTAACAATAGAGAACAAAAAAGGAGACAAAAGATCCCCCGCCTCACTCCATTTTGACAAGTGAAGTAGCCAACTTGTTTACCATTGAGACTGATAAATAGATACACATATTGGAGAATGATCCTTATCCAATTATAAAACTTACTATTGGAATCAAATGTTTTTAAAACTTCGAGGAGGATTGACCAATTAATGGAATCAAAAGTTTTTGAAAGTCAATTTTAAGGGTCACATTACCACAGGTGGTTGATAGCTTGATAATTTATTATTTAAATAGAATCAAGACATTAGGAGTACTGGTTTAAGAAGATCCACAAACCAACATGAGTCAGCCAGTTGTCTCTATACTTTTGCGTTTCAGAATTGTCTTTGTCATTGCCTAAAAAACTTTCACATTGTATCCGTCCATGTATTCATATAATCTTTAATATATCAATATGTCAGAGAAATTCTAAAGTTGTATGTAGATGTGGAAATAGGCCAGGCCGATAACAAAGGCCTACAAGCTAGCATATATAGGCTCATGTCAGGTCACACATTTTTTTTAAATAGAAAGGACCTGGGATTTTTTATAAGTCTATTTAGTTAAAAGGCTAGGCCCCAGGAAAAAAAACCTTTTAAGCCAATCAGACCGACCTATTTAAATAAATATGAATATTTATTATATTTTCATTATGTTATGTTTTGTATTTTGAATTAAAACACATAAAAAAAACTAGGTTATCTAGAAGAACTTGTGAAAATAAGATGAAAACACCTGATGAACATTGTTTTCATAAGTTCTCTTAAGTAAATAGTCTTCTAGAACTTATGCTAATAGGTAAGTTAAAACAAGTCAATGTAAACAAATTTTTAGTTTCTTGGTCTTTTAGTTAGTTAGTCTATTTAAACATTATTTTAATAGCTTATTTACATATGTCTAAAATAAATAGGCTTTTATGTAGGCTAACAGGCTAATTAGGTCTTTAAAAAGGGCAGACTTAGACCTAAAAATAAGTTTATGACAGGCTACAGGCCATGCTTAGGCTTTGGTTTTTTTGACAGACCGAACTTAGGCTTGGCAAAGCCTAACTCGGCCTAACATATTTGTACCCCTAGTTGTATGCAGACATGCTCATATATTTGTTTCGCTCCCGCTTTAAATTATGATTAATCTTTTAATCTTTGTATTTAAGCAATGTCTTATATACATTATTTACATTAATTATTAAAAGCTAAAAAGCTCTAATATTTTTCAACATATTTAAGCTTAATGATGCAATATATTAAATAACACTACTTATATGTTTTGGAATTATAAATTGCAATCTTCTCACACAAAAAATTAATTAGAAAATATTTTATTATAAAAAATAGAAGAAATTACTACTAATTAAACTTACAAAAATCTCATGAATGGACTATAAACTAAATAAAAGAAAGCCAATCAATAGATCATCATCAAAACCCATCAAAAGGGAGAAATAAAGGAAATTTCTTTATCCACCTCCCTATGGGGGTGATTCCCAGCGAAAACCCCAAAATATCCCTGCTTCGGAGATGTATCTCCGAAGTATTTTTTTTTAGATTTTTCCACACTTCGGAGATGTATCTTCGAAAAAATTTCAAAAATTGAGATTTTGATTAATTCGGAGATGCATCTCCGGAAAAAAAATTTAAAATCTCAAAAATTAAAATTTTGGGATTTTAATTAATTCACATATCATAAATTTGATATAATTTATGAGTAATGAATAATAATAATTATATATTTTGATATAATTTATGAGTTATGAATAATTATTATTATATATTTCTATTCTGATTCATATTTTAAAATTTAAAATAATTTTAATTAAAAAAATTAAAATAATTTCAATTACAAAAAATTTAAAATAATTTCAATTATTAAAATGTAGTTATGAATAATTTCAATTCATGTTTTTACGGTTGATAATAATATTGAAAGAGATCAAGTAAGACTAATGATGATGATAATAATAATAATAATAATAATAATAATAATAATAATAATAATAATAATAATAATAATAATAATAATAATAAAATTATTTTTCATAATAAATTATGATAAAAAAATTATTTTTTATAATTAAAAATGAATTATAATTTTTCATTTAGTTTAAAAAAATTAAAAAAATAGTTTGTCTTAATTTTATTTAATGAATAAATTTTATATTTAATTCTATATAATTCAAAATTTACTTATGAAATTAAAATGTTTTTAATTTATATAAGTTAGTAAAATAATTTTTAAAATTGTTTAGGAAATTTTGATTCACCTTGATTTTATACCTATTAATTGTATTGATTCGTATTGATTCATCTTGATTCACCTCGATTCACTAATTTGGTCTTGGAATATTTCGGATATGCATCTCCGAATACACCTCTCTCCCAAAAAATGAGTGTTTTCGGAAATGCATCTCCGAAAATAATTTTTTTTCGTGTTTTCGGAAGTGTACTTCGAAATCAACTTTTTTTCAGAAAAAAATGATTTCTTCTCTCTCCCAAAAAATGGGTGTTTTCGGAAATGCATCTCCGAAAATAACTTTTTTTGTGTTTTCGGAAGTGCACTTCCGAAATCAACTTTTTTTCAGAAAAAAAATGATTTCGGAGATGTATCTCCGAAATATAGGGACATTCTAGGAAATTCGCCGCGGGTGACCTAGAAGATTAGGGGTGAATAAAGAAATTTTGGAAATAAATCATCATCAAACTCCACAAAATGATACAAGAAACCATACTGCATCATACTCTTGTGATCAGTTAGCAAACTCACACCCTCTCATAATCTCCTCCATTGCCTTTCCATGTTCCTCCTCCATTTTCATTCTCAATAATACTGAGTTTTTATTACTATAATAATATATCATACTTCAAATAAGTCTTGCAATTCATAAAGATATCTTGGCATCCATGACGTCATTGGGATGACGTTATCAGGAAAAGATAATGTGAATGCAACTAAATTTATTGTTGATAAAAGAGAGCTCAGTAGTATATTAATACAATTTATAAGTTCTGGCTCCGGGTGGTGCGGATCTTGGACTAATAATAGCTTTACGAAAAAAACTATGCAGTTTTTGTCTGCCAAACCAGGTGGTTTTTTCATCTGACAGAAACTACTAGGATTATTTAAATAAGGTTTCTTTTTGAACCAAAGAGAAATGAACTGAATGAGGTCAGAAAAAACAATATTCTTAATGAATCTAGTCTTTTCTTCCATCGAAATTGATTTATATTTTAGATGATCTATTGGGTACTAGGTCAAAATATGACTATCTTTATTTTGGGAGGGCTCATTATATCATGTTTATGTCTTGTTGGTGAATATGGACTTAGAAAATAATCTAGAAGAGGGAGTTGAATAGATTCTTTTTATTCTTAAAAATATTTTTTAAAATAGAGTTGTCAGTGGTAGTAAAAGTTTAAATTTTTTTTTGGTTTAATTGTAACTTTGTTCTTCTATTATTTTTTTTTCCAATTTTAATCTTTCCATTTTAAAAACCGGTTTTTTAATCCCTTTAGTGTTATTTTTTAAGATTTTAGCCCCCTTTTAAATCTAAGAGCATTTTTAATGACATGATGTTCATCTTGGCCTACGTGTCATCGCCAAATTAATATAAAATTATTCCAACTCATTAGTTTTATTTTATATTTAGGTTAATGTTATTTTAAAAACTTAATAATTCAATTTTAAAATTAAAAGTAGGAAAAATTGACATTCAGTTTTCCTTTCAATAGAAAGAGATGTTGAAGATGAGATGGAGAGATTACAAAATTTTAAAGAAAACACTAAATTTGAGTTAAAGATGATATAAAAGAATATGCAATGGATGATAAGAAGAATGTTGTCCTAAAAAATGACAACAAGAGAATGGTTGTAAGATGCATGAAAGTTTTTTCCTTTTATATAAGTTTTTGTACGAGGATTTCCGGACGATTTTGAAAACTTTTTTAGCTTCAGTAAGGAACATAACTATCATAGGATAACTAAGAATAGACAAGCATAAACTGGTTAGTTAGCTTGAAAATTTGATTGTAGAAGCCATTCAAAAATGAGGCGTGAATTTGCCGAAAGACCAAGCTTATGGAACAAGAGAAAAGCAATAGATCTAATTCAAGGTGTTGGTCGTGAACAATTCACACATTTGAGGAGGTATGCTGATGAATTGATTAAGTCAAATCCAAACTCTATAGTTAAGATTTAATGTGTTGATTATGGTGGCAGTCCTCTATTTGAGAGAATTTATGATGGTTGGAAGCATGTAAGGCTACATTTGAAACTACATGCGTGCAAACCTCTAATTTGGTTAGATGCATGTTTTTAAAATGAGGTTTTGGAAGTCAGTTGATAGATGTTGTTACTAAGGATGGATATAACAAGATGATGTTGATATCATTTGTGTTTGCGGAAGCCAAAACAAAAGACTCAATGGCAATGGTTCCTAAATTTATTACTTGATGATTTACAATCCATCCAACACAAGATCTATGGATTTATCCCAGATTAACAAAATGTGTGATTTTTTATTTGTTATGTTACCTTACTATATGTTCTTCCTTTATGTTAGAGAGCAATGAATATTCTAGGATGGAGATGAAGGAAACTTTATGAAGGGCAGCTAGGGCGACAACAATACTAGGATGGGAGAGGGTAGTGAATCATATGAAAGAGAGTAATGGAAAGACGTACACGATCGAAGTGTATGCTAAATGTTGGAGAATATCTCCTTTTAAGTCAGATTCATAATGTGATTACAAGTTAATAATACATGTGAGGCCTTCAATAAAATATTCTTGGATTATACAGACAAACCAATCATCACACTGATGGAAGAAATCAAACACTATATAACATTGAGAATTTCAACTCAAAAAGATGATATAACTACATGCAAAGGAATCATAATTCCTAAAATCTAACAAGTCCTAGAAAAAACAAAGAGGGTTGTTGAAGGATAGAGTGCAACATGGTATTCTGATGATGACTGTAATTTTTAGGGTGTTAAATGGAGTTGGCACGTATGATGTTAATTTAATGCAGAAGAAATGTTCATTTAGGAGGTGGAATTTAATGGGTATACCATGATGTCATGTTATCACATGCATATGGTATAACAAGAAGAAGTCAGAATAGTACTTTTCATCATAATATAGGTAACACGTCATATTTGCAAACTTTTTCAATTCATGATATATTCACCATGCCAAATAAGACCTTAGGCAATGCTTTTTTACCTTTGTCGGCGCTTTTAAGCATTGTTTATTCTAGTGCTACTATAGGTATATATTGTTAGAACAAGATTTGTTCTGATCAATATTCTTAGTTTTGATGATAACAAGGATATGAATTTTGTGTGAGATAATGTGGTACTCTAATACATTGCAATTTCCATTTCAGGAAATATATAAAGAGTATGCACGAATCAGCGCTCAGAAGCTTTGTCTCAGAAGGTTCAGCATGCGACATCAGAACATGGTCTGGCAAGACATCAGAAGATGGTCAAGGCAGAATCAGAACATGGGTCTATGGAAGCATCAGAAGAACTTGAGGTCAGAAGCAGAAGCACTGAAGTTCTCATGGTATCACGCTCAGAAGCACTTCAAGGTCAGAAGACAAGAAGATGCTATGCACCAAGCTGTTTGACTCTGATGATATTCAAATATTATATTCACAAACATCAGATCAGAAGAAAGTACAGGTGGCAGGCTACGCTGACTGACAAAAGGAACGTTGGAAGCTATTAAAGGCAACGTCAGTAGACACAGCGTGAACAAGGCTCGAGGTAGTTGACAAAAGCGTGAAACATTAAATGCAAAGCTGTACGGAACACGCAAAGCATTAAATGCGTTCAACGGTCATCTTCTCAAACGCCTATAAATATGAAGTTCTGATGAGAAGCAAGGTTATGAATTCTGAACGAAATTATTCTGAAAGACTTGCTGAAACGCTGTTCAATTCAAAGCTCAGAAACTTCATCTTCATCAAAGCTCACTACATTGCTGTTGTAATATATTAGTGAGATTAAGCTTAAACGTTAAGAGAAATATCACTGTTGTGATTATAGCTTTTTAGAAGCATTTGTAATACTCTTAAGAATTGATTACATTAATTTGTAAGTAACTAGAGTGATCAAGTGTTGATCAGGATACTCTAGGAAGTCTTAGCTTGTGTCTAAGCAGTTGTAATTAGAGTGATCACGTGGTGGTCAGGATACTCTAAGAAAGTCTTAGCTTGTGTCTAAGCATTTGTTCCTGGAGTGATCAGGTTGTGATCAGGATACTCTAGAAGACTTAGTCGCGGACTAAGTGGAAAACCATTGTAATCTGTTGCGATTAGTGGATTAAATCCTCAGGTGAGGTAAATCACTCCGTGGGGGTGGACTGGAGTAGTTTAGTTAACAACGAACCAGGATAAAAATAACTGTGCATATTGTTTTTATCGTTCAAGTTTTTAGACTACACTTATTCAAACCCCCCCCCCCTTTCTAAGTGTTTTTCTATCCTTCAATTGGCATCAGAGCGCCGGTTCTAAGGTGCAAGCACTTAACTGTCTTTAGAAAAGATTCAGGAAGAGAAAAACGCTTCAGTAAAAGATGGCTGGTGAAATTCTAACAAATACAGCTGCATCTACATCTGGCTCTGCTGAGCAATACAATGGTAACAATGGTTATACTAGACCACCAGTATTTGATGGTGAAAACTTTAAATACTGGAAAGACAAACTGGAAAGTTACTTTCTTGGTCTAGATGCTGATCTATGGGATCTTCTGTTGGATGGTTACAAACATCCTGTTAAAGCTACTGGTGTAAGGCTCACGAGAAGCGAAATGACAGATGATCAAAAGAAAGACTTCAAAAATCATCACAAATGCAGGATTGTTTTGCTGAATGCTATCTCTCATGCTGAGTATGAGAAGATATCTAACAGGGAAACGGCCCATGACATATATGAGTCCTTGAAGATGACTCATGAAGGAAATGCTCAAGTCAAGGAGACCAAAGCTCTTGCTCTAATCCAGAAATATGAAGCCTTCAAGATGGAGGATGATGAAGACATTGAAAAGATGTTTTCAAGATTTCAAACTCTGACTGCTGGATTGAGAGTTCTCGATAAAGGCTACACCAAGGCTGATCATGTAAAGAAGATTATCAGAAGCTTACCCAGAAGATGGGGTCCAATGGTGACTGCATTCAAGATTGCCAAGAATCTGAATGAAGTTTCTTTGGAAGAGCTTATCAGTGCCTTGAGAAGCCATGAAATTGAGCTGGACGCAAACGAGCCTCAGAAGAAAGGTAAGTCTATTGCATTAAAATCTAATGTTAAAAAATGCACTAACGCTTTTCAGGCTAGAGAAGAAGATCCTGAAGAATCAGAATCTGAAGAAGAAGATGAACTGTCCATGATCTCCAGAATGGTGAACCAACTCTGGAAGAGCAAGCAAAGGAAGTTCAGAGGCTTGAGAAGTTCAAAGAGATTTGAACGTGGAGAATCTTCTGGTGACAGAAGATCTGACAAGAAGAAGGCTGTCTGCTATGAGTGCAATGAGCCTGGACATTACAAGAACGAGTGTCCAAAACTTCAGAAAGAGAATCCCAAGAAGAAGTTTCATAAGAAGAAAGGTCTTATGGCAACATGGGATGATTCTGAATCAGAATCAGGATCAGACTCTGAAGGAGAGCAGGCAAACTTTGCGCTGATGGCGACAGAAGATGATGGATCAGAATCTACATCAGAATCAGATTCTGAAGAGGTATTTTCTGAACTATCTAGAGAAGAGTTAGTTTCCAGTCTAACAGAGCTTCTTGAATTAAAAGCTCATCTTAGTATCAAATACAAAAAGCTGAAAAAGCAATTTGAATTTGAAACTAAGAAGCTTGAGTTGGAAAATTCTGAATTAAAAGAAAAAGTTTTAAAATTATCCAATAATGTTGGATCTCCTTCTGATTCAGAAAAATCCACTCCTAGTCTGAATCATATTATGAAAGAAAATGATTTAAGTTTCAGGAAGTTCTTATCTAGAAGTATTGGCAGAAGTCAGCTAGCTTCTATGATATATGCTGTGTCTGGGAACAAGAGAGTTGGCATTGGTTATGAGGGTGAAATCCCATACAAGCTTGAATCTGTGGATGATATGAAAATATCATACAAGCCTCTGTATAACCAATTTAAATTTGGCCACTCCCATGATATTAAGCACACATCACATGCACAAAGTTTTCACATAACACACACCAAGAAGCATGTGACACAACCCAAGAAATATCATGGAACTCAGAATAAGAAATATCATGCTGTTCCTCCTGCTAAATATTTTGCTAAACCCAAGTTCAATCAGAACTTGAGGAGAACTAACAAGAAAGGACCCAAGAAATTGTGGGTACCTAAGGAAAAGATTATTCCTATTGCAGATATCCTTGGCGGCAAAGAGGACAGAAAGCAAAATGTCATGGTACCTGGACTCTGGGTGCTCGCGACACATGACGGGAAGAAGGTCTACATTCCAAGACCTGGTGCTTAAACCAGGTGGAGAAGTCAAGTTTGGAGGAGATCAGAAGGGCAAAATCATTGGCTCTGGAACCATAAGTCTTGGTAACTCTCCTTCCATAACTAATGTACTTCTTGTAGAAGGATTAACGCATAACTTATTGTCCATAAGTCAATTAAGTGACAATGGTTATGATATAATCTACAATCAAAAGTCTTGCAAGGCTGTAAGTCAGAAGGATGGCTCAATCCTATTTACAGGCAAGAGGAAGAACAACATTTATAATATTGATCTTTCTGATCTTGAGAAGCAGAAGGTGACTTGTCTTATGTCTGTTTCTGAAGAGCAATGGGTCTGGCACAGAAGATTAGGTCATGCTAGTTTGAGAAAGATTTCTCTGATTAACAAACTAAATCTGGTCAGAGGACTCCCAAATCTGAAATACAAATCAGATGCTATTTGTGAAGCATGTCAGAAGGGCAAGTTCTCCAGACCTGCATTCAAGTCTAAGAATGTTGTTTCTACCTCAAGGCCGTTAGAACTCGTGCACAATGATCTGTTTGGCCCAGTCAAAACAGCATCTGTCAGAGGGAAGAAATATGGATTAGTCATCGTTGATGATTATAGCCGCTGGACATGGGTAAAGTTCTTGAAACACAAGGATGAGTCTCATTCAGTGTTCTTTGAATTCTGCACTCAGATTCAATCTGAGAAAGAGTGTAAAATCATAAAGGTCAGAAGTGATCATGGTGGCGAATTTGAGAACAGATTCTTTGAGGAGTACTTCAAAGAAAATGGTATTGCCCATGATTTCTCTTGTCCTAGAACTCCACAGCAAAATGGAGTTGTAGAGCGAAAGAATAGGACTCTACAAGAAATGGCCAGAACCATGATCAATGAAACCAATATGGCTAAGCATTTCTGGGCAGAAGCAATAAACACTGCGTGTTATATTCAGAATAGAATCTCTATAAGACCTATTCTAAATAAGACTCCTTATGAATTGTGGAAGAACAGAAAGCCCAACATTTCATATTTCCATCCTTTTGGATGTGTATGTTTTATTCTGAATACTAAAGATCATCTTGGTAAGTTTGATTCCAAAGCTCAAAAGTGTTTCCTTCTTGGATATTCTGAACGCTCTAAAGGCTACAGAGTATACAATACTGAAACATTGATTGTAGAAGAATCAATCAATATCAGGTTTGATGATAAGCTTGGTCTTGAAAAACCAAAGCAGTTTGAGAATTTTGCAGATTTTGATATTGATATATCAGAAGCAGTAGAACCAAGAAGCAAAGCTGCAGAAGCTGGCAGTCTCAGAAGCAATGGATCAGAAGATCAAGTTGCTGCATCTTTAGAGAATCTTAGGATTTCTGAAGAACCAACTATCAGAAGATCACCTAGACTTGCTTCAGCTCATTCAGAAGATGTGATTCTTGGGAAGAAAGATGATCCTATCAGAACCAGATCATTTCTTAAGAATGACAATCAGAAGCAGTAATCAGAATCAGTAGGCGTAAAGTCTATTCATATTCTACAGCTGTCATCCATTATCTGATGGTGATCACGTGTCTGTGCAGTTAGTACAAAGCGTGCAATTGAAAAGACGCCGACCTAGGTAACTGTGTTAAATCATTTCATTTACCACGTTCTCTCACCTAACGTCACTTATCAATAAATGAAAATTGATTTCTCTTGATTCTGTAACTGTTCTTTTCTAATCTTATTGCATTTTTTTAAATCCGTCTCTATATATTCTTTTCAAATCATCTCGTATATCTTTTTCGCTCCGAGTCTCTCTTTCTTCTTGCATACTCTCTTTTGAAATCTTCTTAGTCGCTTCTAAAACCCTAACCGAAAACCCAGAATTTTGTTCTTCCTAGCTGTTCATTCTGTTTCAATGGCTGCTTCTTCATCTCAAAACGTTGATTCATCTACTCTTCTCCATATTCAAGATGAAGTTAATCAGGAACTCACTCCAGTTGTTGCGTGCTTCATTCCTAAGGATAAATTAGAAGTTCTATGTGAACTTATGGTTGATTTTGATAACATTGAAGAACACGATTTTCATCTCAAAGAAGATATAATTTTTCAAGGATGGACTTCTTTGTTTGCTGAGTTCTGTGGACCAGTCTACCCAGATCTTGTCAAGGAATTCTGGGTACATGCAGTTGTCGCTCCAAAATCCATATTGTCTTTCGTCCATGGAAAGTTTGTGGTAGTGACTGAAAACATCTTAAGGGTGATGTTTGATCTGAGAAACGCTGAAGGAGCTTTTGAAATCGATAAAAGGGAAAATTGGGAAGACGTTTTATCTACTCTCTACCCAGACATAAATGAAACAAAGAATGTCAAGGATTTGAGAGATCTCTACAAAGTCTGGACCAAAATTCTTCTTGGGTGTTTCTATCACAGGAAAGGGACACATGCTTCTGACTTCATCAACAATGAGCAAAAATACATTCTGTACTGCATTGCCACTAAGAAGAAGGTTGATGTTATCTACATTATCTTCAACCATATGTGGAAGGCTGTGAAGGAGTCCAGAAATGCCTTCAGAGAAAAAAATTGTACCATCATTCCGTTTGGTAGAATTATCTCAAATCTTCTGGTTCATTCCAAGATTGTTGAGAACCTGGAATCTGAAGGTATTATCAAAGACCTTGCTGTCACAACTGGGGCCTGTCTAAATGCCTCCACTTTAAAGAAGATGAAAGTGATTAAGGCTATCATTAAGACTCCTCAACCTCTTGCTGGAACAAGAATCAGAAGAGAACCAGTTCTAGCTGAATTTAAAACCTTCTTCAATAATGAGGTACCAGAAGTCAGAACTAGGTATCTAAAGTCACAAAAAGAGGATAAAAGTCTTAAAGATCAAGAGAAAGGTGCTCCAATTATAGTGAATCGCAAGAAGGAAGAAAGGACCAAAAGAAAGTTTGATCATCCTGCTGCTACCACCGAGAAAGAAGTGGTCCCAGAAGAAGTCATTGCAAAGGTTGTTAAGGCTGTTTCTGTTGATTTTGAGAAGAAAAAGAAGGAAGCTGAGAAAAAGAAGAAGAAGTCAAATAACAATGCTGAGATTGTTGAAGTTGTTGAGAAGAAGAAAACCAGAAAAAGAAAGATGATTCTTCAAGAATCTGATGAAGAAAATGTTGTTCAAAAGGCTGTGAATCAACAGGAAGATCTGGCGAGCGTCAGAAGGAAAGAGATCTCTAGTGGCAAAACAAAAGTTGTTGAAGAGCCGAAGAGTAAGAAGCAGAAGAAGACTGAGGCTGTGGTCAAAGCTCTTCAGAAAGCATCCAAAGGTATATGTATTTCTGAACCTGATTCTACTCCTGCTGGTAATTCAGAAGTTGCACCAATAGCGGTTGCCCCCATCCCTGAACCAGAAAAAGCCACATCAGAATCACCTATAACTGTCCATGTTCTTACACCTCCATCTTCTCCTATAACCATTCCTTCGTCTCCACCCACCATCAATCCTGTTCTGGATATACCACCCCTTCAAACTCTATTTCCACCACACACAAATATCTCCATCTCTCAACCTCCTCCCCATGCCACCTTTGAACCTATTCCTTCTACCTCTCTAAATAACCATAGTGACTCTATTTTTCCAACCTCTGCATCACATGAACAGCTGCTCCATGATTGCAACTACACTCCCAAGCCTCATCCTGAAGCTGAAGTGGTAGTGTTAGATTCTGATACTGAAGCAGAATCTTCTTATAGGTTGAATAGAGAACCTCAACCGTACTTCATCCCCAACCCTGCCTTTTCAAAAACCCAATTAAAATCCCACCCCATCTACCCTATTGGTGAAATTTTTGAAAAAGTAAAGAGGAATCTCAGAAGTATCTTTGATACTCTCAGAATTGCTGAAAGTTCTGGCTTGAATGATGTTGCTATGCGGAACTTCTGGAGGATCTTACGCAGAGAATCAGATGCTCTGTTTTTAGAACTTCAGGAAGCCTGTATAGAAGCTGCCCCACGGCCTCGTGGAATTCTGAGAAGCTATGAAGACTTCTGGTTTGTTCGTCTCAGAGGAAGACATCTTTTGGAAGAGAAGCCCTTTCTGGATGAATTGGAACAAGCAAGGCTGGCTGCTGCAATGGAAGCTAATCCATGCAGGGATATTGTTATCTGGATTCCTGATTATCCTGTTCTTCTTGGGGATTTCAAGACCCTCTTTGACTTTCTGAGGGAAAACCCTTCTGAGAAAGACCCAAGCTTGGTCATTCCAGAAGTTGTTGACCCACCAGAAGTTGAAGGTCCTTCTGCCCCCAGGAATCTAGCTGCCATTCTTCAGGCACTTGAGAATGGAGATTCTGAGATTCCAGCTGCAGAATATGGAGATGCTTCTATGCAAGAAGCAGATGTAGTAGATCATGTTGCTGAATCAGTTCCTGTTGAGGAAATCCCTGCAAATGATCTATCTATGGAAGCTACAGATCACAATGCTATTCCTGTGGTTAGAAGCGGTGAAGCCTCTTCTGATGAACCTTCCCGTCTTGCAAGAACTCTGGAAGTTCTTCAGAAGAACCAGGATGAGTTTAGAGCTTTCATGGAAAGGCAAGAAGGATACAACAATGGGGTTCAAGAGATGCTGGCCAAGATCTTGTCAAGGCTAGGGTCGTCTTAGATTGAGTCTGTGTTGTTTTGTTTTTGTTTTTGCTGCATCTGTTTTTTTTGTGCATCTTGTCTTCCTTCTCTGCGTGTACTTCTGTACCTGATGTTTGAACTTCAATGAAATCATCCTTTTCCTCCGTGTGTTTCTTTTTTGTTTGTATCTGAATCTTTTCTGTTTTTTGATGATATGACAAAAAGGGGGAGAAATATGTGATAAATGATTTGATTTAATCAGTTGCTTTACTAACAGAACTTGTAAAGTTCTATGTTTTTTTAAGTTGTGTTGTTGCAGGAATCAAAGATTCAAGATCAACATGAGAAGCAACAAGATGAATCAAGCTCTTGGACTCTTGAAGCAAGCTGAGTGCTAGGAAGCTTCAGAATCAGAAGCAAGAAGCAAGAATGATCAGAAATTCTGATAATAGAATATGATCCAAATCATTGTCTATTTGCTCTGATACATTGTCTATTGGATCTGATATATTTTATATGGCTTATATGGCTCTGATACATATTTTGTGTTCTGATACACATTTTATGTTCTAACTCATTCATGCTGACTTTTGTCGTTTAGTTTTGTTCTGTAACATTTCAGGATGTAGAGATGCTCTGATGATGCTCTGGTACATTCAACAATGTTCTGATACAATCTAGCATGAAGTGATATAAGAAGAAATTCAAAGCTCTGAAGCTATCCGAGGGAAGCAGAAATCAGAAGCTGTGAATGTTCTAAAGATCCAGAAAACTCAAGTTCTAAAGCTGTCCTAAATGGAAGCATGAATCAGAAGCTGTGAAGGTTCTGAAGATCAAAGAAATTCAAGTTCTGAAGCTGTCCTAAATGGAAGCAGGAATCAGAAGCTGTGAATGTTCTGAAGATCAAAGAAATTCAAGTTCTGAAGCTGTCCTAAATGGAAGCAGGAATCAGAAGCTGTGAGTGTTCTAAGGATCTAAAGAAATTCAAGTTCTGAAGCTGTCCAATGGAAGCAGAAGTCAGAAGCTATGAATTATCAGAAGCAAGAAGCTTGTGTGATCGTCTCTACCGAAATAATCAGGGAAGTCTTTTATTATTAAAGTTCTTCGAGTATTTATTTCAGGGGGAGATTATTCATCTTAGGGGGAGATTGTTAATCTCAGGGGGAGACATATTCACATGCTTATGCTATAGCTGTGTAATTTGTCTTTAGCCGTCTGCTCTTTCTGATTTCAAATTCATATCATTTATATATGTTTTTGTCATCATCAAAAAGGGGGAGATTGTTAGAACAAGATTTGTTCTGATCAATATTCTTAGTTTTGATGATAACAAGGATATGAATTTTGTGTGAGATAATGTGGTACTCTAATACATTGCAATTTCCATTTCAGGAAATATATAAAGAGTATGCACGAATCAGCGCTCAGAAGCTTTGTCTCAGAAGGTTCAGCATGCGACATCAGAACATGGTCTGGCAAGACATCAGAAGATGGTCAAGGCAGAATCAGAACATGGGTCTATGGAAGCATCAGAAGAACTTGAGGTCAGAAGCAGAAGCACTGAAGTTCTCATGGTATCACGCTCAGAAGCACTTCAAGGTCAAAAGACAAGAGGATGCTATGCACCAAGCTGTTTGACTCTGATGATATTCAAATATTATATTCACAAACATCAGATCAGAAGAAAGTACAGGTGGCAGGCTACGCTGACTGACAAAAGGAACGTTGGAAGCTATTAAAGGCAACGTCAGTAGACACAGCGTGAACAAGGCTCGAGGTAGTTGACAAAAGCGTGAAACGTTAAATGCAAAGCTGTACGGAACACGCAAAGCATTAAATGCGTTCAACGGTCATCTTCTCAAACGCCTATAAATATGAAGTTCTGATGAGAAGAAAGGTTATGAATTCTGAACGAAATTATTCTGAAAGACTTGCTGAAACGCTGTTCAATTCAAAGCTCAGAAACTTCATCTTCATCAAAGCTCACTACATTGCTGTTGTAATATATTAGTGAGATTAAGCTTAAACGTTAAGAGAAATATCACTGTTGTGATTATAGCTTTTTAGAAGCATTTGTAATACTCTTAAGAATTGATTACATTAATTTGTAAGTAACTAGAGTGATCAAGTGTTGATCAGGATACTCTAGGAAGTCTTAGCTTGTGTCTAAGCAGTTGTAATTAGAGTGATCACGTGGTGGTCAGGATACTCTAAGAAAGTCTTAGCTTGTGTCTAAGCATTTGTTCCTGGAGTGATCAGGTTGTGATCAGGATACTCTAGAAGACTTAGTCGCAGACTAAGTGGAAAACCATTGTAATCTGTTGCGATTAGTGGATTAAATCCTCAGGTGAGGTAAATCACTCCGTGGGGGTGGACTGGAGTAGTTTAGTTAACAACGAACCAGGATAAAAATAACTGTGCATATTGTTTTTATCGTTCAAGTTTTTAGACTACACTTATTCAAACCCCCCCTTTCTAAGTGTTTTTCTATCCTTCATATATATCGCTTTTATTTATTGTAAAAAGCGGTGGCTTAAGTGCACCTTAGGCAGCACTTCCTATTAAAAGCGCTGACTTAGTTTCACTTTAGGCAGCGTTTTCTGTTAAAAGTGTTGGCTTAAGTGCACTTCAGGCGTCACTTTTTGTTAAAAGTGATAATTTAAGTGCACTTTAGGTGGCACTTTATGTTAAAAGCGTCGGCTTAAGTGCAATTTAGACAACGCTTTATATTAGAAGCGTTGACTTAGGTGCATTTTAGGAAGCATTTTCTATTAAAAGTGTTGGGTTAAGTATACTCTAGACGACATTTCTGTTTAAAAATGCAGGCGTAAGTAGGGGTGGAAAAACGGGCGGTGGACAGCAAGGTTGGGCCGCGCACCCGCCAAAATATGGCGGATTGGGTTGGGATTTTGGGCCCGCCATCCACCAAAGTTCGCCCCCGCCAAAATCCGCCGCCCGGATAAGCCCGCCCAGCCAAAATCCGTCGCCCGCTAAAGCCCACCTCACGATTAGTCAAGCTCGTCTCGCCTTAAGCGTACCCTTTTTTAGTTAATTCTAGTAATTCAAATTCTTGATGATTTTATTTTATACATTTATAAATATATGCAATAATTTTTAGGTAAAATTTGTTTAAAAGATGCTTTATAAAAAATTGTTCTAAAAAATAAGTGAAAGTTTTAATTGAAAGGTAAAAAAAGAGTATTAATCTATTAAAAATGAAGAAAAAATAAATAAAAAATAGGCGGGCAAGCCCGCCGCCCGCCACCTTGGCAAGGAGGGCATAATTTTTATGTCCATTTTACTTGGGGGGCTTGCCCGCCCCGCTTGCTTTTTGGCAGGCTTAACGCGGGGCGGGCGACCCGTTTTGCCAACACTAAGCGTAAGTCCTTTTTAGTTTCAATATCAAATTTTTCTCTACAATTCAAATATCATAAATTATACAATTATCATAATCATAGATCAATATTGTATCGTGATTAAGAATAACCACAAGTGAACTAACTTGAATTTGCATAAATTTCATAATATCTATAATACAAATTCAAAATTATATATATATATGGAGAAGAATGATAACCTATATCTATTTAAAATTCTATAATCTTTCATTTTTATATAAGACATTTGTGATTAATAATATGTCATATATATCATATTTATTATATTTCAGTAAATATTTTTTGATTTACCAATATGCATATTTTTAATGGTTGCACTTAAAGTGGTAGGATAAATCATTTGAAAGTAAGCTAAAATGAAATTCAAATATTATATCAATATCATTTTTTTTAAAATATTGATTAATCTTTAACTTTTAGGATCACAATTGGTAACTTACAAACTTCTCTAAGTAACTATTATTTGACATATCTGTATTCACACTAATCCTCCTTAATTTCATTTAATTTATCTTCTGAGTAAGTAAATTATAACTAAATTATAAATTCATACCATTTTTAGATAAAAAATTGTTAAGTATCAAAATAATAACTAAATTATAAATCCATACCATTTTAGAATATGATATTCATTATGTACTTTGATCCATGTAATGTTGTTTGATTTAGTCTTGGATACTCCACCTCCTATTTGATAGTGTTCCACTATTTTGTTTATACTGAAATATTTTCATTGATAAACAAACAAGCATCAAATTAAAATTTCTTATTACTAAAGATATCTTGCTATTAAGAGAATCACTATAACCTCTCTCTTGTCTCAAAATGAAGAAAATGCCACAATGCTTCCAACATCCATTCTTTTGAATTGGATAAAATGAAATTTAGTTATTGAATTTGATCCAAAATCACCAATTTAATAGTAAATCTTACAATATAACATAGGGTTAAATATACAATATCCCCCTGTAATATTAGCGATATTTGTTTTTAGCCCCTGGTAAAGTTTTTTTTGTAAAAAATCCCTCATAATATTTAGATTCCATCATTATAGCCCCTGAATACACTATTTCAGCCCAGATTCCAATTTCTAGTGACATGGCAATTTCAGCTGGATTTTTATTTTATTTTGATTAATTTTTTTAAAGCCACGTGGATTTCGTTAATATTTTTTAAATTTTTTACTTTTTTGTAACAATTATATATACTTTACGTTTTTTAAAATTATTTTAATTATTAATATTTTTTAGAAATTATTTTTTTAAATTATCAAAATGTCACATTTGGGCCTAAACCCATTTAGACTTCACTACCAACCCAGCACCCCACATTCAATTATTTTCAACTCATATGAGCATATGTTTTACTGTTATATAAACACAAGTTGTATGGTTATACCAAACGATGTGGGACATCATCTAAAAAAAACTAACAGTGCAGCACCTTATTTCTTCACTATTTTGTTCTCTTACACACAGGCTTCATTATTTTATTCTCTTACATTGCACCACCATATTACTTCACTGTTTTGAAATCCATCTACTCATGCAGCAACTGCCATGGATGCATTGCTTGGTAATATCTTCTTTTTTTCTTATCCTTGTTATCACCATGGATGCATTGCATGGTAATATCATATTTCCAACTATTAACATGCAATAAAAAGAAATAATATTTTTCAAACTTGAGAATCACTTTTCCGCTTCTTCCTACGCTGAGGAAAAGGTTATGAACATGAAAGTTCAAACTAAAAGAAATAAGCTCAAAAACAAGCTTAATAAATCAGTTACAAAACATGGGAGAGAATACAAACTACATTTGCTATTACATATTCACTTATGCATGGAAGATGTGGTTGTATTTTTATGCATAATAGCCATAGAAATATAGAAATATAAACTACATTTCCTTAAACTTTTGATTGAATAATGGTTTGATTAAATTTGGGATACTGTGTGCTGAGTGGTTACAAAGTAAATACCCATTATTACCACAATGGCATACTGACAATATTACCACATCTCATTTGTTGTGTCAAACTAATCCAATTCCAGTGTTTGGCCTGAAGCAATTATTCTTCTACTTTAGTTCTGGCCACTCTTCTACTTTTAATTCTTGCTACTTTAATTCTTTTCTCATACATGAATAGAACTATAGCTATTCATTATTCATCAACCTTTAAAGAAAAAACACCCATCCAGTTAGTCTTGTTGAGTTCCTTTATGTAGATGCCATGGATCTGCATTAAACTGATAATGGTTTATGTTTTTTATTTGTCAACTAAGAAATACATCGCAAGAGCTTTATGTTATATGCATTTGAGGGTGGCTTATTTTGAAAGTGTAACTCATTATCCTATAAGTTAGAGTTATGATGTAAGATGCATATGCTTTCTGTTTCACCAGTTCATGTACTTAAACCCTCCAGATATTTTTCAGTCAAACTGATGCAAAAGGTTGGCCAACATAATTTCATTGACAACCAACTTTAATATGGTAACCATTTGAATTCGATTTCTTTTCTGTTTACTCGAGTGATTAGTAGCGGAGATAGAGGATGTAATTGTAGTGTTTCTTTAACATCTGCCGATGAAGTTCCAACATGCCAAAGTGAAGGGGAGATAAGAGAGAAAATTAAGAGTGTGTGTTTGATTATGATTACCTGATACTTGAGACTCGATTCTGATGGAGGAGGAAGTCGTGGTTGATGATCAGGTGGTAGGTGGTGGTAGTTTGGGTGCAGCCATTTGAAATACAATTTTGTGTTGCTTCAGTACACTTTTAGTCCCACATCGTTTGAAAACAAAACACAAATAGTCTTTATATACCAATGAAACTTATCACCTTGTGAACTAAAAACAATGAGAGAGTAAGTGGACAGCAAGGTAGTTATAAAATTAAAATGGGCTTTGGCCCATATCTAATATTTTGATAATTTAAAAAAATAATTTCTTAAAAAAATTAATAAAAACAATTTAAGAAAACGTAAATAAAAAATTAATAGAAAAAAATAATTTAAGAATTATTAAAAAATAATAAATAAAAATTTAATAGAAAAAATTAAATAAATTTCACATGGATCTTATAAATTAAATAAAAAATAAATAAAAATCCAGCTGGAACTGCCAAGTCATTGAAAAATAGAATCTGAGCAGCATGGGGGCTATATCCACGGAATTTTAAAAAAAATTTTTTTACAGGGGCTAAAACCTAATCTCGCTAACATTACAGGGGGGGTTAGTATATTTAACCCTATAACTTATTGCACTGCATGTTTCAATTCTTCCATACAATTCTTACTTTCATTTTATATAGATATAATTTATAAAAAAAAAACTGTATACTTTGTTAACATGGTTCAATCTTAAGAACTATTAAAAATTGATTTCTAGACTCATTATGATTATTTGTAAGCAAACATAAACTTCACTAAAAATCCACAAAATTAAAAATTAAACCCTAGTTAGTCAAATTAAAAATATTTCATAGCAAGTACAAAGAAAAAGAAACAAACTTTTTATTGTAAGCACAAAGAAAAAGAATAAAAATATTTCACAAAACTTAAATAATTAAAAAAACATAAAACCTACAAAATAAAAGAGGAGAAGTGACAAACTTTGAAAATAAGGGAATGAAAAATAAGAGATATAATTGAGTAAAAAAAATAATTTAGTATTTTTTTAAGTTTATTTTAAAATAGTTATAAACTATTATATAAGAGAATAATAGAATGAAATGTAGTTGAGTGGTTGAGAACCTTGTGAATATCCCTAAAAGCATTGGTTTAATAGTGTACAAATAGGTTCAATTTTTTCTAAATGAAAACATTGTGCAGGTTTTGTAAAAAAAAATTGGACATGTTCAATTGTGTACAAAAAGGTTCAATTGTGTAATCATGTCAAGCACGTTGTGTAATTGTACAATGCTGTTTGTATAAGTTCAGTGGTGTCAAAATTAAAGTGTAGGTTCATTTTGTAAAATTACAGGTTGTGTAAAACCTATAATTATGTTTGGTTCATTTGGACATGTTGATTATGTCAAAATTATGTAGGTTAATTTTGTATAAGTTTATAAGAAATTTTGCAGGTTCAATTGTTTCAAACAAATTTTGCAGCTTCAATTTCACCAAATTTCTGTCAAATTTCTATCAAATTTACAGATTATGTGTATGTTCAAATTGTATAGGTTGTGTATGTTCAAAAAATTATAGTTTGTGTCAAATTACATGTTGCGTAGGTTCAAATTGTATAGGTTGTGTAGGTTCATTTTGTCAAATTATAGGTTTTTTGTGGGTTCAAAAAATTACAGGTTGTGTTAAATTTCTATCAAATTGCAGGTTGTGTTAAATTGTACAATTACAGGTTCAAATTTCCATCAAATTAAAGGTTCAATTTTCTGTCAAAATATAAGTTATGTCAAAATTAAAACAGCTTGCGCATGTTATACCAAAATACCATTTCATTAAAATAGACAAATTACATCAGATTACAAAATACATTACACTATACGAGAAAATTACATCACTTCAATACATGTGTTGCAACTAACACAACCATAATTAATAGTATAGACACCGATGATAAATTCAGAAAATAACCCATAAACTTAATCTTCATCTTCAACAATTCTTCATTTTCCTTTGTATCCCTTGTTAAATCCATAAGCTCGTAATTATTGTCTTTCAATGATATGATCACATCATTTACATAATTTCTCATGTTTTCATCAAACCATTCAAAATGGTTACACTTTTTTCTCATTATCTTAAAATCACCACAACCATACAACTATTTCTTGAATATAATTGGATTAACTAATTAAACATTCTAATATTACAATTCTTCAGTAGTATGATCAACAGAAAGACTAATTTACAAGAGTAGATCTTAACAAGTCTACACTTAGAAAAATAAATCTCTATGAACAAGAAGTAAACCTAACTTCATACAAACTACTAAAAATAATAAACCTGCTAAGCAAGACCTACACAAAAAATAAAAAGAAAGAGTTAGAGAGATAGTACACTGAGATTTATATTTGTTTAGTGTGTCGTCCTCGCATGGCAACTAATATAGTATATGATGGTAAGTCATTAAAAATGTGTTGTAATCTTTCACTATGAAATTTAGAGTGTCATACCCCAAAATTTGCCCTCTTCATTTCATTTTCAATGACTCAAGGTTCAAGGGTTTTCTCAAAAGCACTCTCTCCTATTCTAAATTAGGGTTTGCATTTCATCAATAGAATTTGAATCTCTAAGGCCTCAAACGGATCTCAAGGAGTCTCATATGTCTCAAGGTATCTCCATGTCAATTATCAAGCTTCAATCCCAAGAATTTCTCATTCAAATGCTCAGATGATCCACAGTCGACTAGTTTGACCTAAAAGTCAACTACAGTCAAAATACAGTCGAACTTCAAGACCTTTGGTCAACATTAAGTATTTAGGGTTATATCCATCATTTGATCAAAGGTTGACCATGATCCATTAATAAAAACTCAGAAATCAACAAAGTCTAAAGGTTCAAATTAGGGTTTTTATAGGAAAAGTCAACTCAACTTTGACTGGTCATAACTTTCACATGGAGTATCAAAAATTTCCCAACCAAATCCTATTCTGAAGGGAATTGGATTCTTTATAACTTTGTCTCTCACAAGCCAAGACCAGAAATGTTTCATTTGGAAGATATGGTGCAAAAGATTATAGGTCCTCCAAAAAGTCAAACAAAAACACCTTTTGGGTCAAAGCTCATAACTCGAGCATGGAAGCTTCAATTGAGATGAAACCAAAAGGATCATTTAGAGGACACTTTAAGCTTTTTAAATTGATCAAGAATACCTCCATAGGATTAAAATTGAGAGAGATACGCATGGAAGTGCATGAAATACAAAGTGGCCAATTTTGGGATATTTGGACTAATGGGCTTAAGTTTTGGACTTCAAACCCTCATATGATCCAAATAAGGGCCTATGAAACCATGCTCATATTTTTGGCATTTTTATTTATATTTATTTGAATTTTATTCATATAAATGCAAAATAAATTAAGTAAAATATCAAAAATAATGAATTAAATCATGGGGTTTTGTTTTGGATCACTTAAAGGCCCAAGAAACATTTTGAGAGCCAAAGAATTTCGTTGGTCCATGATTAATATTTGTATTTTATTTATTTCTGGATGTTATGCAAATTAAATCAAAGAAAAATAAGTAAAAAAATCAAATTAGTGCATGATTTGATTTTTTCAATCACAAAATCATTCTTAAAATTCAATTAAATCAAATATGATGATTGGAAAGAGATTGGAACAAAAATAGCAAGATATTACTTAAAATCTCAATCAAATCTTTTCAACCTTTTTCTCTCCTTTCAACTTGAGTTCCAAGCAACTTTGAACCCTAATTCTATCATATATATATTCTGAACACACCACAAGAGAGGGGGGGCGGAATTTTGGCACGAAAACTCTATGCTAAGCTTCCAACAAAAATCGGAATTTTAGGGCACGATCAAAGACGTTTTTCAGCAAGTTTCAGCCAATACCAAGCCTCCATTCATCTTCCTAAGGTTCTCAGGAGTGCAACCACACTATTATACGAAGTCGAAGCGTCACAGAAGCACCCCTCCCAAGTCAAACATTTTGGTAAAGTTTCTTGGTTTCGGTTTTGATTATCTATGCATCTTTGACGAGTTTTTTATGGTTATTTATGTTCAGGGTGTCCATTAGAACAGATTGAACGTCTTATATGAAAGCTTTGAAGCTCATAGCATGATATGCCATGTTTAGGGCGTGACATACCTCATGGTTAGGGCTTGCGTTTGCAGACCTTTTTAGGTCAAACGAACATCACCATTGGATTCGCAAGGGTCAATTTAGGGGGGATAGGGTGTTTTGGACTTTTATTTTTGTTATTTTTCCAGGTTTGTGTTTGCAGAATTAGCTACAAAATGTGTTGCAGAAATCGTAGCTAAATGGGAGGAAAAACGTAGCTAATCTCGGGCTTCTCAAGCTTGATGACGATGAACAGTACATGGAGGAGGGTTAACCACACGCGGCACTTGGGTATTGGTTAGTCAGCGAATCCGTTCCTCTCTCCTCACGTGTGCAGCAATCCTATTGGATGGTCAACGGATTACACTCTTCCCTCCATACGTGATTGGCTGTATGATGATTGGCTGAGGGGCCCATGCATGGAAATCAGGTTTTTAATTAATATATTTTAATTCAGTTTTAATATATATTGTTTTCTGTACATCGTTTTGACAACAAAGGTGCTTCAGCCTAGTGGAAGTATGTGCATGTGATGGGCCACAGCGTGGGTTCGACCCTTGCTGGTGGCAAATTTATTTTTTCAATTATTTTCACTATTTGTTTGATCACAAATCTGGTATGGGTGACCAAGGAACCTCTACGATACACCCTCGGTTCTTCACCACTGGATCTCCAATAATCCATATCTAACGCACACAAGGCTGAAGGTTTACCATGCACCCTCAAGGCTAATAACACAGGATCCAAGCCAGGTTTTGTTATGAATTTTTTATTTACTTTATTATATAATTGTTTATATTAAGATACTAATTAATATTGTTTAATTTAATTAATTTATTTGATTAGGATTAATAATATAATTAGGATTAGGACTATGATTATTTAGGATTTTTTCCGATTATTCGATTATTTTGATTATTCGACTTAATTGATTTAATTAACTTTAATTATAAAAATCACAAAAACCCTAAAGATTGTTACCAACGCATTAGGGTTTGCCCAATCCCACTGGCCATTTGGCCAAAATATTAGGATTTAATTTATTATCCGTTTCGACTAAATCTATTGGTCGCGATGGGTAATAATCAATTATTTAATTCTTTAATCAAATATAATTCAAATAAACTTATTTTGTTAAATGGTTTTAACCAAATCTATTGGTTACGATGATTAGCATTTCCTTTTTAAAAATTCGTTATTATTTTTAATCAAAGCTATTGATTATGAGGGGTAACGATAAAATTAAATAATTAAAATACATCCATTTGCTAAAAGTGATAATCAAATCAATCGATTAGAATTGCCAGCAATTCTCTACTAATCTATTAATTATGATAATCAAACCTATTGATCAGTGGGATTAGTAGTGCAAATTAAAACCAGGGTTGCACGCCATTTAAAACACTCAAAACTCATCTCTTCAATACTGCGATTTTCAAAACTACGGATTCTCATCACTTCGACAAGGCAACTCAAAATGCCTTCAAACAACCTCATACTAAATTCTAAGGCGTACAACCCTGCCCCGAACTACGTTGACTCTGATTCTCCCTAAGGAGATACGTAGGCACTTGACAACAAGACGAGTCCCCTTCCCCAAAATCTCACTTTTCCCCTGTTCATTTCCTTAGCTATTAAATCTGAACATTTTAGCCATAAGCCTTTACCTTAGATGCAAACCTTAGGAAAGGGTTAAGGGTGCCTAACACCTTCCCTTGACCTGATTATAATAACTTACCCAGATTTCTTAACTGCGTAAGGTTTCCTATTCGCCCTGGTAGAATAGGTGGCGACTCTAAAACCTTTAATTTTTAGGGCAGGTTGCTACAGAGTGTTCTTTTGTACATATGATAAGCAAAACAAAATGATGAGATACTTAGAATTAACCATTAAGAATTAACCATTAAGCTATACTAACTAATTCTTGATTCTTCTTCAAATATATACAAATCATAAGGCTTCTAAAGTCTCCAAGATCTAGGATCTTCAGTTGATTCACCTTCACATATCACTCCAAGCTCTCGTCCTACTACAATCTTTACTCGATTCAACCAGAATTATCTTTAATCATTTCAAACTTATGAATTTTATGGAAAGATTTGTTTTGTGTATTTTTCATATTTTAAGTGTTATGATTATTTGTAAGCAAACATAAACTTCATTAACAATCCACAAAATTAAAAATTAAGCCCTAGTTAGTCAAATTAAAAATATTTCATTGCAAGTACAAAGAAAAAGAAACAAAATTTTCATTGTAAGCACAAAGAAAAAGAATAAAAATATTTCACAAAACTTAAATAATTAAAAAAACATAAAACCTACAAAATAAAAGAGGAGAAGTGACAAACTCTGAAAATAAGGGAATGAAAAATAAGAGATATAATTGAGTAAAAAAATAATTTAGTATTTTTTTTAAGTTTATTTTAAAATAGTTATAAACTATTATACAAGAGAATAATAGAATGAAATGTAGTTGAGTGGTTGAGAAGCTTGTAAATATCCCTAAAAGCATTGGTTTAATTGTGTACAAATAGGTTCAATTTTTTCTAAATTAAAATATTGTGCAGGTTTTGTAAAAAAAAATTGGACATGTTGAATTGTGTACAAAAATGTTCAATTGTGTAAAATTAACCATTTTAAACTTATGAATTTCTGATGGGTTTCAAAATTCGTGAAATTGTTAATAATAGAAAAGATTTTATTGATTTTATTTTAGTTTCAGAAGAAGATGGTGAAAATGATGCACATGTACTATACCAAGAACATGTACTAGAGATTGAAATCTGTGTTAGGAAAATGAACTGTTGGTCTGATATATGTAAAACCTTTCGCAATTAATATGATTAGTTTGAATTAGAACTTAAGCAAGTTTGGATTAAGTTTTTCTATTTTGTAAAAGTTTGGATTAAGTTTTTTGATATGTCGTCTAAAATCATACTCCCTATGTCTCATAAAAAGTGTCTCATTTGCATTTTTTCTATCTCTCAAAATAATTGTCCCTTTACAATACTAATGCAACATTTATTGTTATTTTTCTACTATTGTGTCCCTATTTATTAACTTTCACTTTATTAAACAATTAACTCAAATTAATAAGGTTATTATTGTAAATGATATTATTTTTATCATTAAAACCAACACATCTAATCATTCACTACTATAGAAAAACTATATCATAACGCTTGGAAAAGGGATACCACAACGACTAACCAACCGTTGTGAGGTAAGGGGTGATTGTATGTCCGGTGTTTTCCACCACGGTCATGAGACCGTGATTATAAGTCAGGACGCGCATTATATATCATAACAATTACGCTTATCAACCGATGTGATATATATATATATATATATATATATATATATATATATATATATATATATATATATATATATATATATATATATATATATATATATATAGATATCACTACCAATAATTTCTAATACATTGATTTAAATGTAGTTGAATTTTGAGGTTACCTGTCATACCCCAAAATTTGCCCACACTTTTCAAAAATTCAAAACTATTTCAAAAATTGGGTTTTTATAAAATCTAGGTTTCATTTACATTGATATCCTGATTTTTATAAATATTCGATTTAAAATCTATTTTAAAATATAATAGTTTACTCTTAAATTGTTATATTTTAAATAGCAAAATATTGATTGATGCTTCTTAAACTTTCAATTGGCTTTATATTTCAAATAACTAATATAGCACAATTGGTAAGGAGATAAAATTTGCAAGTGCAAGGTTTCGGGTTCGAATCTCACTTCTGACAGTTTTCCCTTTCATTTTGTTTCTACCTTAGTTTTAATTTTATTTTTCATTTATATTCAAAAAACACAAAAAAATAAATGTTTTTTTTATTATTCATTTAAATATTAATTTCATTCCTTATTTAAAAAAAAATCACAAAAAAATTAGTTTGTCTTTTATTTTATGTTTGCACTTACACTACGTTTGAATAGTAATAAAACAAAAAAAAAAAGAAAAAAAAAAAAAGAAAAGAAAATATGACAGCAAGGCCATTCATGTCCAGAGTAATAATACCGACAAAGTTGTCTCCTTTCCAAAACAATATCAAGACAAAAATCTTCAAATATTAAAAGGGATTAATCATGGTTGACTAGGCTCATTATATCCATTAATATTCTGTTTGATACTGTTGGTGACATATCCGTGAGATTATAAAAAACACTAACCACCTCTCATTCAGTGGAGGAACGTACATACACTCACTTAGTGATAACCTTTGTTTTTTTAACCCACTCTTACTCACACACCAAGAACTAACCCTCATTCCTCCACCGTCACTCTCGCCACATTCACAAACTTTACCATCTCTCAAAACCAATTCAACACCATAATGACATCTTGTTTTTAACACCAACTCTCTAAAATACCTTTTTCACATTGACTTCACTAACCTTTGACATAAGACAACAAAAAAATACACTCACAAAAAAACCATATTTATCATCATTCTAACAAACACATAAGGTTTTAAATAATTAATGGTGAATCAAAGATTCATAGTTTGGTTTGTATTATTGCTATTATTTTTTTGTTGTTTTTCAGGTTTGAGAACCAAAGAGTAGCCAAACCATTAACAAGAAGCCATCAACTCATATCAAAATTTCAGCAGAAAAAAAAAGAGAATAAACAATAAGAATCCGGATCCATCAATATCGGAAACACCCTTAACGGCGGCGAAACCGTGCAGCCCCGACGCACCACCACCTTCGATCGAGCAAGGCAACCGCATACCTCTTTTCCGATCAACGCAGCCATCACCACTGCTCCGATCCACAACCATCCGACGCTGCCGAAAAACTGCCGGTATCACTATCACCTCTTTTTTTTTGTTTGGCTGATTATTTATTTCAATTTGTTGATAATATTATGTGAGGTGATAATGTTGTGTTGTTCTTTGAGAAAAGTGAAGAAGAATCTTGTTCTAATTTTTCTATGCCTTGTTATTCTCTAAATTTTTCTATGCTTATCCTTTTTTTTTTATTAATAATTTCCAAGCCAAGTGTCATTTTATGATAGGTCTCTTGTTGGGTGAAAATTCAAATATGTTGTTCTTATTATTTCATGGTGTATTTTTTTTGGAAATTGCTAACAGTAGGAGGGACGCCCATGTGCATTCTATGTCCCCTATTTTATAATTTATTCTACATTAACTTTAACTTTAATTGTTAATCTATTTAGTTATTTTATGAAAACTAGGGTGTTAGAAATAGGTATTAATGATTTTGGGCCATTAGACTCCTCTTTGCACTTAATCATTTGTTTGCAGCCCAATTCTATTTGCATACCTTTTGTCTTTAGAGTTTTTTATTATCATAGTCAGGTATTAGATTTAGGTAAATAAATATAACGGTAAGATTTTCAAAATAGGTTTTATATTATTAGGTTATTTAATTCAATTTAGTTTAATTACAAAAAATAAAAAATACAAAAAAATTTAATTCATTTGTTTATGTTAGATACTTAGATTTAATTAATTTAATTTCTTAAAGATTTTCGTCAAGATATTTAAAAATACAAAAATAGCTTGTTTATTTTAATTTTCTTTTAGAGTTTAATATGCTTATCTTAATTAATAATTGTTAATATTTTCATCATTTCTCATGCATCAGTTTATATACCTGTACTAACACCTTTTTGACTTTTGTGAGGAGCTACCATCTTGAGCATTGGGCTATTTGGCAGACGCTTATAATTTTATTTTGTATTATTTATCTTTTAATTTTTATTTCGGGTTTGTAATAATTTTTATCCCTATCAGTTTGAATCTATAATCCCCATCCCCGAGGCCTTGTAATAGCGTAGGACTTTACTTTTCGCTTTTACTTTTTGCACCATATAAACTGCTATATTGACTGTTAGATGTATGCTTAGGATTGTATGGAAAGATAAATTAACTGAATCGTTAGCTCACTAACCACAAGATTAACGTAACTGAATCCAACACACTTGCACCCACTCACCTCTAGGGTACGCCCCTCTTGGTTGCCTTACGAATTAAAAGGTCGTGTCCCTCGAAATGTAGAGGTACCCATTAGCAAAGGTCCCTCAATATAAAATCGTCACTAAGTCCCTCGATGACCCTCGAATGTTGCCTACGAAAAAGTGACGATTGTCCCTCCGAATATTACTAAAGGTACCTCTACCCGTTGCCTTCAACGACCTCGATGACCCTTCAATGACCCGCACGTCCAATATAACAAGGACTACCTACTTCTATATAGTATGGATAGTCCTGGGAACTTTAAAAATTACAGAAAAAGATCAATCAATTAGGGTAGTGCTCTTAAACTGCCTAGCTCAATAAAAACATCTTTTCAATATTCTTTCAAAAAAACTAAGGCTACGCATTTACGCTAAAGTCCTTATACTCCTTTTCAACTCAAAGCAAACAAACATGAGCTAAGCAAGTTAAGAGCCCGTAGATAACTACGGATGAAAAGGGTGCTTGCACCTTCCCTTTTCATAACTTACCCCCCGAGCCCGTTTTTTTTCAAAAAGGTCTTTTTCTGTACTTTTTACCTTTCCTAACATTGGACAAAATAAAAGTCGGTGGCGACTCATGCTCACCGCAACATTGTTGCATCTATTAAAAATAAAGTCAGTTCACCGAGTTACAGAACTGGCGACTCTGCTGGGGATTCTTTAAGAGGGGTTTACCTTAGGGCTTAGTTCATTATAAATGTTTTTAATTGTTTGTTTGTGTGCTTTATTTTTAAAGGTAATGCTTGGTGGCCACCGTTAGTGCGATGCTTTGGTTTGTCCTGATGGCCCTTGAAAGTGATCGAGGAGACATTTGGCTGCCGTGTGGTGTCATTAAACACTAATTCGCCTTTAGAACCTTAGTTGAACTTGACTTTGGCCTATAGGAAGTAGCGAGATGGCTGGCTTTGGATTCCTGACTGAAGCCGGTTGATACTCGATGCTACACTCATTGAGATTGGACTCTAGGGATGTTTTTGGGCACAAAAGCAGTCGAAATACTCCATTGAGTAAGCGCTCAGATATCTAGGGCAATCAGGTCAAGATTCGAAGAGTCTCTCAGAAGCGTTGGGCAATCAGGGGCATTTGCCCAAGCACAGTTGAAATTACCTCAAACCCTGATCAATCAGAGGCATTGTTCCTAATTTCATGATACTTGGGCATGTTGCTTATAACATCACAAATCTCAGGAAGCCCTCCCGACAGGCATGCTTCAGTAATGCTCCGAAAAACAAGAAAAATGTCCCACGACTGACTCAGTTGGCTAAAACGCCAATGTGTACAAGGGGCATGACATGTTATTATCCAATTCATCTGGGGAAGTCAAGTCGAGATTCAAATAATCTCTCAAAGGCGCTGAACAGACATGGATTTATTTTCCCCGCCAAACATTGCTACAATTTGTTGGCGTCATTAACAACATTGTGCATCCATACATCATGCATCTAACTCCATGCCTCATATATTGTATCATGGTGAACACAAACATAACATGCGAAGATTCTCATTTATTTTGAGAGTTTCATACTACGATGCAATACGTACATCATGTCATCGCATAAAACTAACTTTACCTTTCAGGTTGACCAACTGGCCAGGAAAATAGCATCAACAAAACCAATTTCTATCAAATATACAGTCTGGAAGCTTGAACCCCAGATTCTCAACAGATATGTTCCGGAAGCTTGAACCCCGGATAATATGAATTCTACGACAGAAACGTTCCGGAAGCATGAACCCCGGATGTTCTGGAATCTACAGCAGATATGTTTCGGAAGCTTGAACCCCGAATGATCTGAATTCTACAACAGATATGTTCCGGAAGCTTGAACCCCGGATAATCTGAAATCTACGACAGAAACGTTCCGGAAGCATGAACCCCGGATGTTTTGAAATCTACGACAGATATGTTTCGGAAGCTTGAACCCCGAATGATCTGAATTCTACAACAGATATGTTCCGGAAGCTTGAACCCCGGATAATCTGAATTCTACGACAGAAACGTTCCGGAAGCATGAACCCCGGATGTTCTGAAATCTACAGCAGATGTTTCGGAAGCTTGAACCCCGAATGATCTGAATTCTACAACAGATATGTTCCGGAAGCTTGAACCCCGGATAATCTGAAATCTACGACAGAAACGTTCCGGAAGCATGAACCCCGAATGTTCTGAAAACTACGACAGATATGTTTCGGAAGCTTGAACCCCGAATGATCTGAATTTTACAACAAATATGTTCCGGAAGCTTGAACCCCGGATAGTCTGAATTCTACGACAGAAACATTCCGGAAGCCTGAACCCCGGATGTTCTGAAATCTACGGCAGATATGTTTCGGAAGCTTGAACCCCGAATGATCTGAATTCTACAACAGATATGTTCCGGAAGCTTGAACCCCGGATAATCTGAATTCTACGACAGAAACATTCCGGAAGCCTGAACCCCGGATGTTCTGAAATCTACGGCAGATATGTTTCGGAAGCTTGAACCCCGAATGATCTGAATTCTACAACAGATATGTTTCGGAAGCTTGAACCCTGGATAATCTGAATTCTACAACGGAAACGTTCTGGAAGCCTGAACCCCGGATGTTCTGAAATCTACGGCAGATATGTTTCGAAAGCCTGAACCCCGATTGATCTGAATTCTATGGTAGATGTTTCGGAAGCTCGAACCCCGAACATCTATGAATCTCTATTCCAGATATACGTTTGGAAGCTTGAACCCCAAACATTCTGAGGATCTATCATATACGCGCCATGGGAAGCATGACCCCCCAGGTTGCTGACAAGCATCTCAGTTAGGTGGCATCTCTAAGCCTATCTCAGACAGTTCTCTGTCAACCTCCGGATGGCATCTTTAAGCCCATCTCGTACAAAAGTCCCTCCATCAACAAGGGCAAATTTCTGGGTATTCTAGTGTTCAATCCTCTTCCACCTTCAGATTCCGATAGGCACACAAGCCAATCTACATCCTCAGGTTTAAGAAGATTGAACAGGGGCAGCTGTCATACCCCAAAATTTGCCCACACTTTTCAAAAATTCAAAACTATTTCAAAAATTGGGTTTTTATAAAATCTAGGTTTCATTTACATTGATATCCTGATTTTTATAAATATTCGATTTAAAATCTATTTTAAAATATAATAGTTTACTCTTAAATTGTTATATTTTAAATAGCAAAATATTGATTGATGCTTCTTAAACTTTCAATTGGCTTTATATTTCAAATAACTAATATAGCACAATTGGTAAGGAGATAAAATTTGCAAGTGCAAGGTTTCGGGTTCGAATCTCACTTCTGACAGTTTTCCCTTTCATTTTGTTTCTACCTTAGTTTTAATTTTATTTTTCATTTATATTCAAAAAACACAAAAAAATAAATGTTTTTTTTATTATTCATTTAAATATTAATTTCATTCCTTATTTAAAAAAAAATCACAAAAAAATTAGTTTGTCTTTTATTTTATGTTTGCACTTACACTATGTTTGAATAGTAATAAAACAAAAAAAAAAAGAAAAAAAAAAAAGAAAAGAAAATATGACAGCAAGGCCATTCATGTCCAGAGTAATAATACCGACAAAGTTGTCTCCTTTCCAAAACAATATCAAGACAAAAATCTTCAAATATTAAAAGGGATTAATCATGGTTGACTAGGTTCATTATATCCATTAATATTCTGTTTGATACTGTTGGTGACATATCCGTGAGATTATAAAAAACACTAACCACCTCTCATTCAGTGGAGGAACGTACATACACTCACTTAGTGATAACCTTTGTTTTTTTAACCCACTCTTACTCACACACCAAGAACTAACCCTCATTCCTCCACCGTCACTCTCGCCACATTCACAAACTTTACCATCTCTCAAAACCAATTCAACACCATAATGACATCTTGTTTTTAACACCAACTCTCTAAAATACCTTTTTCACATTGACTTCACTAACCTTTGACATAAGACAACAAAAAAATACACTCACAAAAAAACCATATTTATCATCATTCTAACAAACACATAAGGTTTTAAATAATTAATGGTGAATCAAAGATTCATAGTTTGGTTTGTATTATTGCTATTATTTTTTTGTTGTTTTTCAGGTTTGAGAACCAAAGAGTAGCCAAACCATTAACAAGAAGCCATCAACTCATATCAAAATTTCAGCAGAAAAAAAAAGAGAATAAACAATAAGAATCCGGATCCATCAATATCGGAAACACCCTTAACGGCGGCGAAACCGTGCAGCCCCGACGCACCACCACCTTCGATCGAGCAAGGCAACCGCATACCTCTTTTCCGATCAACGCAGCCATCACCACTGCTCCGATCCACAACCATCCGACGCTGCCAAAAAACTGCCGGTATCACTATCACCTCTTTTTTTTTGTTTGGCTGATTATTTATTTCAATTTGTTGATAATATTATGTGAGGTGATAATGTTGTGTTGTTCTTTGAGAAAAGTGAAGAAGAATCTTGTTCTAATTTTTCTATGCCTTGTTATTCTCTAAATTTTTCTATGCTTATCCTTTTTTTTTTATTAATAATTTCCAAGCCAATAGTCATTTTATGATAGGTCTCTTGTTGGGTGAAAATTCAAATATGTTGTTCTTATTATTTCATGGTGTATTTTTTTTGGAAATTGCTAACAGTAGGAGGGACGCCCATGTGCATTCTATGTCCCCTATTTTATAATTTATTCTACATTAACTTTAACTTTAATTGTTAATCTATTTAGTTATTTTATGAAAACTAGGGTGTTAGAAATAGGTATTAATGATTTTGGGCCATTAGACTCCTCTTTGCACTTAATCATTTGTTTGCAGCCCAATTCTATTTGCATACCTTTTGTCTTTAGAGTTTTTTATTATCATAGTCAGGTATTAGATTTAGGTAAATAAATATAACGGTAAGATTTTCAAAATAGGTTTTATATTATTAGGTTATTTAATTCAATTTAGTTTAATTACAAAAAATAAAAAATACAAAAAAATTTAATTCATTTGTTTATGTTAGATACTTAGATTTAATTAATTTAATTTCTTAAAGATTTTCGTCAAGATATTTAAAAATACAAAAATAGCTTGTTTATTTTAATTTTCTTTTAGAGTTTAATATGCTTATCTTAATTAATAATTGTTAATATTTTCATCATTTCTCATGCATCAGTTTATATACCTGTACTAACACCTTTTTGACTTTTGTGAGGAGCTACCATCTTGAGCATTGGGCTATTTGGCAGACGCTTATAATTTTATTTTGTATTATTTATCTTTTAATTTTTATTTCGGGTTTGTAATAATTTTTATCCCTATCAGTTTGAATCTGTAATCCCCTCCCCGAAGCCATGTAATAGCGTAGGAATTTTACTTTTCCGCATTTTAAATTCCTGTACATATTTAACTGTTAGTAATTAGGCGTGTATGGTAAGATTAAAAACAATCGTAGTTCACCTTAATTCAAGATAAGATAATCGAATCTAACTCACTTGCACTCACTCACCCCTAGGGTACGCCTCTCTTTGGTTGCCTTCGATTATAAGGTCGTGTCCCTCGAAATGTAGAGGTACCCATTAGCAAAAGTCCCTCCATTAAAAATCATCGCAAAGATCATAAGTCTGTCGATGACCCACGATGTTGCCTACGATGATATGATCTAGTCCCTCGAATGGTTGCCTACGAAACGATGATTGTCCCTCCGAATATTGCTAAAGGTACCTCTACCTGTTGTCTTCAACGACCTCGATGACCCTTCGATGACCCGCACGTCCAATATAACAAGGATTTCCTACTTCTATATAGTATGGATAATTCCAGGAACCGTAAAAGGTATAGAAAAAGACCAACTATTTAGGGTAGTGCTCTTAGTATGCCTAGCTCAATAAAAAACATATTTTCAAAATTCTTTCGAAAAACTAAGGCTACGCATTTACGCTAAAGTCCTTATGCTTCTTTCAAAACAAACAAACAATATGAGCTAAGCAAGTTAAGAGCCCGTAGATAACTACGGATGAAAAGGGTGCTTACACCTTCCCTTTTCATAACTTACCCCCCGAGCCCGTTTCTTTTTAAAAGAGGTCTTTTTCTGTACTTTTTACCTTTCCTAACATTGGACAAAATAAAAGTCGGTGGCGACTCATGCTCACCGCAACATTGTTGCATATATAAAAATAAAAGTCAGTTCACCGAGTTACAGAACTGGCGACTCTGCTGGGGATTCTTTAAGAGGGGTTTACCTTAGGGCTTAGTTCATTATAAATGTTTTTAATTGTTTGTTTGTGTGCTTTATTTTTAAAGGTAATGCTTGGGTTTGTTATTGTGTGAAAGATCCTATACCCGGATCTAGTGTTCCTTAGGTATGTGGCAATAGACCAAGGAGACTGTACGACATGTATCGATATGGTTGATCTGGTGGCCACCGTTAGTGCGATGCTTTGGTTTGTCCTGATGGCCCTTGAAAGTGATCGAGGAGACATTTGGCTGCCGTGTGGTGTCATTAAACACTAATTCGCCTTTAGAACCTTAGTTGAACTTGACTTTGGCCTATAGGAAGTAGCGAGATGGCTGGCTTTGGATTCCTGACTGAAGCCGGTTGATACTCGATGCTACACTCATTGAGATTGGACTCTAGGGATGTTTTTGGCTGGCCGATCGAGTGCCATGTTGAGATAATGCCCGCGAGAAAGATCAAAGATATGAGCACCATAGAACCCGGTTACTATCTAGGACAGGTTGAACCAACTAAACTTCAGTGGGGAGGGTACTTACCTTTGAACTTCATGCAAGCCTTTAAACCTAAGGCTACTTGTGTGACTTGTTTGTATTCATTATCTAACCGTTTGGTTTCCTTGCAGGATTTGTTTATACACTAACCGTTTGGTTTCCTCGCAGGATTTGTTTATATCCTAACCATTTGGTTTCCTCGCAGGGTTTGTTTATACCCTAACTGTTTGGCTTCCTTGCAGGATTTGTGTGTACACTAACAACTTGAACTCTTTATAGGACTTACTCGTCCTCATCACCTAACTAACCTTTTTCAAGGATCTCAAGTATTTAGGGCGCACAATTCCAGGTGCTATCATCAAGAGCCAGATTCCTAACAAGGGGCAAGAGGATTTATTTTCCTCTAGCCAGATACCTTCAAACTCAAAGGTACAGTTCCTATCAAGGGGCAAGAGGATTTATTTTCCTTTAGCCATATGCCTTTAAAAGTAACATACCCTGAATCAGAGGCTATGACCCACTGGATATGGTGAGCTTGATTCATAAAAAAGGACGTTCAAAGATGGAAGTCAAAGTTCTTCAACAAAGCTGCAACTACATTTCAATGTTGCAAAATAAATTCCATAAAGATCCTTGAAAACATTGCATAAGCATTTACATACATATCATTGCATAACAGGTTTCCAGACAACGGGTTTCTCATCTTCTTCCTCAAATCCCTAAAGCTGGATACTCACAACTCATGTGTGGCTTCATCAGAATCCTCTCTCTAGAAGTAATCTACAAGTTCAGATAAGAACGCTTGGTTTGGTTTCCTCTCTGGGGCACTTGGTCAGTCGATCAATAATTGCCAACCAGTCTGAGATAAGGTACAAGACCTGATTGATGCAAAGGCTATCATATTCACACCTGCAGGCCAGATTTGAAGTTCTCCTTCGACTCAATGGACCTTCTGAAGCAATAAGTCCATACGGAGAAAATCTCCTCAATGTTGGCAATTCGTAATTTCTCATGCATTTTCATGCATAATCTTTCTTGTTCTTGTTCAATACTGTCTATATGCAATACTTGTTTGTTTTTGAACTATAATAACGATGCATTGGATATGTTTGTCTTGAAAAAATCCATTCTCTCTCGCTCTAATATGTTTTTCTTTGCTTGTGATACCAAACTCTCAGTGATAAAGCATGATGACTCTGAAGGGAGAATGACGAACATATAATACCCATAATCTTAAATGGTGTGCTTTCGAGTAAAACCCTGTTGATGATGTACAGGCATTGTTTCAAATCCAAACACTGGAGATATAAGGAAGTTAATCCCTTGACAACCCCTTTGAGCCTTGAAGTAGGAGTTTCTTTTCTATACGAAAAAACCCTCACATTTAACCTAGGGGTAGGGTAGTGTTCAGTTAATCTGATTGAGCGTTCAAAATTCATCAGGAGCATGCATCTAAAGATACAACAATGGTTATCTTTCAAAAGGTTGAGGAAATTCAATACCAAAATGGTTATCCCTCGTCAACCAAGAAATGAGGCAATCACAATATTTCTAACAAATCAAAGATGTCTCAGGATCATACGACTTGTTCAAAAAAAAAGAGAAAAAATGAATCAAATAGAAAAAGAGAAAAGAAAGCCCGCCAAGTCAAAAAAACTTGAAAACCAGCGACTAAGGCAGAAATTAGGGCATCCCGCTGGACATCAAAATCATAATTCAAAAGAATTTGTCCTGGCAAAAGTTAGGGAAACAAAAAAGAGATCCTCAACAAAAGGGCAAGGTCGTGTGACTATAAATTCAAAGAACAAGTCGTGTGATCAGACACAAAATATGAAAGGTAAAGTGACTGTCATGTCCAAATATCTAATTGATTCCTCAATCGTCTCAAACTCCTCTTGAAGGATGAATACTCGCATCGAGTTAACTGAACTTAGGTTGGAGAACATCACGAAGGGGGTGGGCACCAATATAATTTTGAGCCTAAAAATCTTTTTTTCCTAAAACCGTGAACCTGGCCACGTTACAACCCACAAAAGTCCTAATTGAAGCAGGGTTAATTCGAAAGCATACTGTAAACGCGAATACGGTAAACTGACTCCTAGGAGTTTTTGCTAAACGCTTGAGTTGGTATCGCACCACCTTTCATAAAAAAATTGATGTTTTAACATCCTTTCAAAAATTTCTTCTTCTAAACTTTAAGACAAACATGAACTTTGCATTAGAATTATATTTCTCATAATAAACATTCTTGCATATGAACAAGTACTTGACACCAGGAAAGCTTCCATCATGAACTGCAGATGAAAATTTTAATCCTTTCAAGGGACAAGTTGTCTTTAGAACTCCGTTGAGTTTGAGCGAGAATATCTCAAATTCTGATCACCTTCAGGGGCACAAAAGCAGTTGGATACTCCGTTGAGTAATAGTTCAGTCAATCTGCGGCAATCAGGTCAAGATTCAAAGGATCTCTTAGAAGTGTTGAACAATCAGGGGCATTCACCCAAGCATAGTTGAAAAATACCTCCGACTCGGATTAATAAAGGGCATTGTTCCTAATTTCATGATACTTGGGCATGTTGCTTATAACATCACAAATCTCAGGAAGCCCTCCCGACAGGCATGCTTCAGTAATGCTCCGAAAAACAAGAAAAATGTCCCACGACTGACTCAGTTGGCTAAAACGCCAATGTGTACAAGGGGCATGACATGTTATTATCCAATTCATCTGGGGAAGTCAAGTCGAGATTCAAATAATCTCTCAAAGGCGCTGAACAGACATGGATTTATTTTCCCCGCCAAACATTGCTACAATTTGTTGGCGTCATTAACAACATTGTGCATCCACACATCATGCATCTAACTCCATGCCTCATATATTGTATCATGGTGAACACAAACATAACATGCGAAGATTCTCATTTATTTTGAGAGTTTCATACTACGATGCAATACGTACATCATGTCATCGCATAAAACTAACTTTACCTTTCAGGTTGACCAACTGGCCAGGAAAATAGCATCAACAAAACCAATTTCTATCAAATATACAGTCTGGAAGCTTGAACCCCAGATTCTCAACAGATATGTTCCGGAAGCTTGAACCCCGGATAATATGAATTCTACGACAGAAACGTTCCGGAAGCATGAACCCCGGATGTTCTGGAATCTACAGCAGATATGTTTCGGAAGCTTGAACCCCGAATGATCTGAATTCTACAACAGATATGTTCCGGAAGCTTGAACCCCGGATAATCTGAAATCTACGACAGAAACGTTCCGGAAGCATGAACCCCGGATGTTTTGAAATCTACGACAGATATGTTTCGGAAGCTTGAACCCCGAATGATCTGAATTCTACAACAGATATGTTCCGGAAGCTTGAACCCCGGATAATCTGAATTCTACGACAGAAACGTTCCGGAAGCATGAACCCCGGATGTTCTGAAATCTACAGCAGATGTTTCGGAAGCTTGAACCCCGAATGATCTGAATTCTACAACAGATATGTTCCGGAAGCTTGAACCCCGGATAATCTGAAATCTACGACAGAAACGTTCCGGAAGCATGAACCCCGAATGTTCTGAAAACTACGACAGATATGTTTCGGAAGCTTGAACCCCGAATGAACTGAATTTTACAACAAATATGTTCCGGAAGCTTGAACCCCGGATAGTCTGAATTCTACGACAGAAACATTCCGGAAGCCTGAACCCCGGATGTTCTGAAATCTACGGCAGATATGTTTCGGAAGCTTGAACCCCGAATGATCTGAATTCTACAACAGATATGTTCCGGAAGCTTGAACCCCGGATAATCTGAATTCTACGACAGAAACATTCCGGAAGCCTGAACCCCGGATGTTCTGAAATCTACGGCAGATATGTTTCGGAAGCTTGAACCCCGAATGATCTGAATTCTACAACAGATATGTTTCGGAAGCTTGAACCCTGGATAATCTGAATTCTACAACGGAAACGTTCTGGAAGCCTGAACCCCGGATGTTCTGAAATCTACGGCAGATATGTTTCGAAAGCCTGAACCCCGATTGATCTGAATTCTATGGTAGATGTTTCGGAAGCTCGAACCCCGAACATCTATGAATCTCTATTCCAGATATACGTTTGGAAGCTTGAACCCCAAACATTCTGAAGATCTATCATATACGCGCCATGGGAAGCATGACCCCCCAGGTTGCTGACAAGCATCTCAGTTAGGTGGCATCTCTAAGCCTATCTCAGACAGTTCTCTGTCAACCTCCGGATGGCATCTTTAAGCCCATCTCGTACAAAAGTCCCTCCATCAACAAGGGCAAATTTCTGGGTATTCTAGTGTTCAATCCTCTTCCACCTTCAGATTCCGATAGGCACACAAGCCAATCTACATCCTCAGGTTTAAGAAGATTGAACAGGGGCAGCTGTCATACCCCAAAATTTGCCCACACTTTTCAAAAATTCAAAACTATTTCAAAAATTGGGTTTTTATAAAATCTAGGTTTCATTTACATTGATATCCTGATTTTTATAAATATTCGATTTAAAATCTATTTTAAAATATAATAGTTTACTCTTAAATTGTTATATTTTAAATAGCAAAATATTGATTGATGCTTCTTAAACTTTCAATTGGCTTTATATTTCAAATAACTAATATAGCACAATTGGTAAGGAGATAAAATTTGCAAGTGCAAGGTTTCGGGTTCGAATCTCACTTCTGACAGTTTTCCCTTTCATTTTGTTTCTACCTTAGTTTTAATTTTATTTTTCATTTATATTCAAAAAACACAAAAAAATAAATGTTTTTTTTATTATTCATTTAAATATTAATTTCATTCCTTATTTAAAAAAAAATCAAAAAAAAATTAGTTTGTCTTTTATTTTATGTTTGCACTTACACTATGTTTGAATAGTAATAAAACCAAAAAAAAAAAAAAAGAAAATATGACAGCAAGGCCATTCATGTCCAGAGTAATAATACCGACAAAGTTGTCTCCTTTCCAAAACAATATCAAGACAAAAATCTTCAAATATTAAAAGGGATTAATCATGGTTGACTAGGCTCATTATATCCATTAATATCCTGTTTGATACTGTTGGTGACATATCCGTGAGATTATAAAAAACACTAACCACCTCTCATTCAGTGGAGGAACGTACATACACTCACTTAGTGATAACCTTTGTTTTTTTAACCCACTCTTACTCACACACCAAGAACTAACCCTCATTCCTCCACCGTCACTCTCGCCACATTCACAAACTTTACCATCTCTCAAAACCACTCAACACCATAATGACATCTTGTTTTTAACACCAACTCTCTAAAATACCTTTTTCACATTGACTTCACTAACCTTTGACATAAGACAACAAAAAAATACACTCACAAAAAAACCATATTTATCATCATTCTAACAAACACATAAGGTTTTAAATAATTAATGGTGAATCAAAGATTCATAGTTTGGTTTGTATTATTGCTATTATTTTTTTGTTGTTTTTCAGGTTTGAGAACCAAAGAGTAGCCAAACCATTAACAAGAAGCCATCAACTCATATCAAAATTTCAGCAGAAAAAAAAAAGAGAATAAACAATAAGAATCCGGATCCATCAATATCGGAAACACCCTTAACGGCGGCGAAACCGTGCAGCCCCGACGCACCACCACCTTCGATCGAGCAAGGCAACCGCATACCTCTTTTCCGATCAACGCAGCCATCACCACTGCTCCGATCCACAACCATCCGACGCTGCCGAAAAACTGCCGGTATCACTATCACCTCTTTTTTTTTGTTTGGCTGATTATTTATTTCAATTTGTTGATAATATTATGTGAGGTGATAATGTTGTGTTGTTCTTTGAGAAAAGTGAAGAAGAATCTTGTTCTAATTTTTCTATGCCTTGTTATTCTCTAAATTTTTCTATGCTTATCCTTTTTTTTTTATTAATAATTTCCAAGCCAAGTGTCATTTTATGATAGGTCTCTTGTTGGGTGAAAATTCAAATATGTTGTTCTTATTATTTCATGGTGTATTTTTTTTGGAAATTGCTAACAGTAGGAGGGACGCCCATGTGCATTCTATGTCCCCTATTTTATAATTTATTCTACATTAACTTTAACTTTAATTGTTAATCTATTTAGTTATTTTATGAAAACTAGGGTGTTAGAAATAGGTATTAATGATTTTGGGCCATTAGACTCCTCTTTGCACTTAATCATTTGTTTGCAGCCCAATTCTATTTGCATACCTTTTGTCTTTAGAGTTTTTTATTATCATAGTCAGGTATTAGATTTAGGTAAATAAATATAACGGTAAGATTTTCAAAATAGGTTTTATATTATTAGGTTATTTAATTCAATTTAGTTTAATTACAAAAAATAAAAAATACAAAAAAATTTAATTCATTTGTTTATGTTAGATACTTAGATTTAATTAATTTAATTTCTTAAAGATTTTCGTCAAGATATTTAAAAATACAAAAATAGCTTGTTTATTTTAATTTTCTTTTAGAGTTTAATATGCTTATCTTAATTAATAATTGTTAATATTTTCATCATTTCTCATGCATCAGTTTATATACCTGTACTAACACCTTTTTGACTTTTGTGAGGAGCTACCATCTTGAGCATTGGGCTATTTGGCAGACGCTTATAATTTTATTTTGTATTATTTATCTTTTAATTTTTATTTCGGGTTTGTAATAATTTTTATCCCTATCAGTTTGAATCTGTAATCCCCTCCCCGAAGCCATGTAATAGCGTAGGAATTTTACTTTTCCGCATTTTAAATTCCTGTACATATTTAACTGTTAGTAATTAGGCGTGTATGGTAAGATTAAAAACAATCGTAGTTCACCTTAATTCAAGATAAGATAATCGAATCTAACTCACTTGCACTCACTCACCCCTAGGGTACGCCTCTCTTTGGTTGCCTTCGATTATAAGGTCGTGTCCCTCGAAATGTAGAGGTACCCATTAGCAAAAGTCCCTCCATTAAAAATCATCGCAAAGATCATAAGTCTGTCGATGACCCACGATGTTGCCTACGATGATATGATCTAGTCCCTCGAATGGTTGCCTACGAAACGATGATTGTCCCTACGAATATTGCTAAAGGTACCTCTACCTGTTGTCTTCAACGACCTCGATGACCCTTCGATGACCCGCACGTCCAATATAACAAGGATTTCCTACTTCTATATAGTATGGATAATTCCAGGAACCGTAAAAGGTATAGAAAAAGACCAACTATTTAGGGTAGTGCTCTTAGTGTGCCTAGCTCAATAAAAAACATATTTTCAAAATTCTTTCGAAAAACTAAGGCTACGCATTTACGCTAAAGTCCTTATGCTTCTTTCAAAACAAACAAACAATATGAGCTAAGCAAGTTAAGAGCCCGTAGATAACTACGGATGAAAAGGGTGCTTACACCTTCCCTTTTCATAACTTACCCCCCGAGCCCGTTTCTTTTTAAAAGAGGTCTTTTTCTGTACTTTTTACCTTTCCTAACATTGGACAAAATAAAAGTCGGTGGCGACTCATGCTCACCGCAACATTGTTGCATCTATTAAAAATAAAGTCAGTTCACCGAGTTACATTACCGATGACACAATGTTGGAAAAAAATGGATCTCTTATGTCGGTACTCGTCGGAGGGGATTTAAGTCACAGCTCACAGCTACCTATATTACGAAGCCTAAGAGCAGTCTTGATCTTCCATGAAATAGATATAGTTTTATATCGAAGAAGCAATGAAAGAAGTTTGCAAAGCAACATCGTTATGAGGAATTCAAGGTTAGTACTAGTCTAATTTAACCGATAATATTATGCTAATGAGTTAATAATAATCATATATATTTTTCATTATGATAATAAAAGCGTAAAAGCGAAGTAGGAATACGTAGCAAGGCAAAGAGCATGTAGCCCCATAGATTGTCTCGTGGGGGTTACAGGAAATTGGAGAAAAGAATCATGCTTGAAAAATAATCACAAACAAGAGATAATCGCATCCCATCTCCATCGTCAAGACATGAGAAATGGAAGAGGGATCGATTAAGATTAAATGGAGAGTACACCTCTGAGGCAACAAGAGTAGTTTCCGAGAAAATTGTAAGTATGATTTATTGGACTTATGTTATTTGTTATTTAAATGAGTTGGTAACAATATAAGTAAGTTGCTAATGTTGTGTATGATGAGTTGGTTGAGGCAAATCGTAAAGGCGCATTTGTTACAGAAACACGACATGACATATTAGTAGAAGTAATTAGAACAGATGAGCATGGTGGGCGTGTCTGTGGTGTGGGAGAAGGTGTCGGCTTGAGGTTATTCTTTGGGTCTAAAAAAAAGTACCGAAAGCTCGAAATTCAATGCACAGAAACAAAATATTGAAAATTCGTAGAAGCAATTAGAAGAACAAAAGAGGATGTTAGATAAGGAGAGGGAAAATAGGAAGAAATATATGGGAAGGTTAGAAGAAAAAAGGAGGATGTTAGATGAGGAGAGGAAAAAAGGGAGAAAGATATGAAAAGGTTTCAAGAGTTATATTTGGTATGTGCTTTACTTGAGATTTTAGTGTTTTATCACAAATGTATGATATATATTGTGCTTATTTTTGTTCTAATTGAATATTATGATGTAGAGATTAAGTGAAAGCCTCAAACAAGGCACAAATGAAGATCAAAGTTATGTTGATGGAGATGATGGTCATGATCATGATCAAACTCCAAGTAGAAGTGTTGTACGTCGTGCTTCTATTAAAGGAAGTTGTTCAACCCCTTCCCCCTCCAACCAACTGCAACGAGTTATTGGACCCTAACTCAAATGAAATCACCATGTTATATACAATTGTTGCAAGCATAAATGCATCACAACCTCTCCCGCTAAAGCATTATCCATGTGTGCAGTTATTATATTATAGCCCTAACGATGTAAGGGATTTTCTCGGTGGATATAAGTGGCTGGATGTAGGGATCTTGCAAGTTTGGTGCACGTAAGTATATAGTTGAATATACATGTCATTATAGAATATTATCATTTTTTGTATTTCCTCAATTAATTTATTCATTTTCTATAACCATTTATGTAAATTCACCGTGTTTGTATAGAGTTAAATAAATTGAGTATTTATGGAATCTTGGATCCGCTTTTTATTCGATGAGCGTTTAATTCACCAAGAGAAATTCAAGATTACTTGAAAAAACGGTTAAATGAGGGAGGAAAATAATGTTACTTAGCACCATTTCTCTGTTGGTACGTATTTTTTTAATTGATGATTATGTATTCTATATTTATTTTTGTTTTAGCAAATACTAATAATAAATATGTTCATGTTTGTTCACTGGTCATTGGCAATTGATCGTAATATCATTTAAGACGAATATGATAAACGTACTATGTTCCTTGCATCAACCACTCGACAAGAAAATGAAAGAGATTATTAATTCGTAAGTGTATATATGTTACATTCATTTTCTTTGATATTGTAAGTAATTTAGCATGTAATATCACTAGTAGAAAAAAAGCTTTTTAAGTCGGTTAAAAATGACTTTTTAAGTCGGTTCCGAACCTGACTTAAGAATTGCCGACATAAGAAGTTTTGACTTCTTAGGTCGGATTTAGAACTGACCTAAAAAAATGTTTTAGGTCTGTTAGACAATATTCGACTTAGTAAGTCTAGGCTTTCAAAAAGCTATAATACTATATGTAACTGACTTAAGAAGTTTCTTTCTTAAATCGAATATTCTTAACTGACCTAAAAAGTTGTATTTATTTTTAATACAAGAAATTCACCCTTCGTGCTAACTATCATTTTTAAAATAATTTATTATTCTACATTAATTATTTCTTAATCTAAGGTTAATATCTATTCCAGTTCATCAATTTATCTTATATCTAGAATGAGAAATAAATCTTCAAAAGTCAATTTATTTTCTATACACTACCAACCTTACCAATATCAATTTACTCTAAATAAAATAATATATTCCAACTTTACTCTGTTAACTAACAAATAACAGTAACAACCAAAATGAATCAAAGTCCTTCTGGTGCATTTATATGAGGAAAACTTTAAGTTGAGTTTCATAACAAATGGTTTCAATTTAAACTGGTGACATGTGAAGCTACTTGACTTCCCTATTGATTGGAAGCTTTCATCCTCGATGAACTCTTGTGATAAACTGGTCATGAAGAGAATACTCTATGAAGAGAATGAAAAAGAGAATGAAAAAGAAATGAAATGTCTCATGATGAATTTCTTTTCATTCTATATTCATGCATATATGTATTCACACAACACGTATAAATATTTGGTAAATGGATTAACCACCTGCAAAATAAAGTAGCAGAAAATAATGTTAGCAATTTATATGGTTTATAAGACAACAAGAATATACTAATATATAATAAACTATCAATTTAGTCTCTAAAGTATCGATCTCGATCCGATTCAGTTTCTAAAGTATATTCTACTAAGAAAATATCGTAAATAGAATATAGATTTGTGTACCGTAGTCCAGACAACAATCTTGGTTGCATCCAAATCTTGGGGCAGGTTAAGTGTGAATTGAGAGTATCTTCTCCAAACATTCTGTATCCCATAACAGCACCTCTAGCATAGAGTAAGCTACAAAGTCCGAAGATACAATATAAAAAATCATACATTGTATTAGATAGATTCAAAAGGAGAATTATTCATAACACATTCGTTCGGAATTTTAAACCATGGCTAAAGACGATCTTTGATTAATTGTGCTACTAGTACTGCAGGGAATTTTAAACCATGGCCAACTTCTTCTACGCCGACCCATAACAAATACATAATTGCTAAAACAAGTGCAATAACTCCACCGGCTATCACAGACATGGTAAATAAATGGTTATATTAAGCTCAAATGTTAACCAAAAATCAAGTCACTATTACGCAAAATAAGTGTTACCTGAAATGTAACTAAGAATACTAAGGTCACGGAGCCTAACTGTAGGAAGAACAACCAACGGGGTAATTACAGCAAAGAGTGTTTTCGGATTAAACACAAATACACCTAAATTTAAGTATGCATTTGGAAACAAGAAAGCCAAGTTTTCACCTTCCAAAATTATATACTCAATGCAACAACCCTACGTGACAGCATATAAGAGTGAAACATAGAAAAAGGTATCATGGATTGCTATCTATCTCTTACTAATTGAACGAAGGAAGATATACTTGCATATAAAACGTACAATACTATCTGCAACCATAAAATGGAGGAATCAATGGAAATTGAGACTAGACACCACTGCAACCTCGAAATGCATACAAGAAAAGAGCATAAAGATGAGCATGAAGATCGACTTACTAAAATGGCAATACGTCCAGCAGTACCAAAAGCAGCTTCACAAATGTCAGGATATGTCTCAAGACCAGATTCACTATCCAAGTAGGAACGCAAAAGCAATACAGTATAAAAGGAAAGAAATCCGAAAGTGAACAAGATAGAAAGTCCTACCCATCCACCTTCTTTAGCAGCATAAGGCGTTGAAAGCATTCCTACTCCATAAAGAACACTTATGCCTACAAAATCCATAAATGCACATATTCTCAAATCAACATATCTTAAATTGAACAAAATCAGTACTAAAAGAGCAAGATCTAGCCATGGTTCCATAAATTCGTTACCATTATGCACAGCCTGCCCGAAAGAGCAATTGTATGATAGTTTGACTAATATCATAGCTCTAGTTCTACTAATATCATAGCTCCAAACACAAACACTTGATAACTGATGGACTTATACTAGGCTGGCCACTGTACCCATTCTGAACTCCATGACCCGCAGCAGGAACAACGCCATGACTAAGAGCATTACTTGTTCCAAGACTCCCTAACACCCAACACCGCATTTATTCAGAGACTCGCATCCCTTCTTCACAAGCTCCTGATCCAACCAAAAACCCACACTCAGTTATCAAGCACAAAACAATGTTAAAAAAAGAAGAAAACACATGGTGTACCTGGTCAACACCAAACTCTGGCGGTTGCGTGGGTCTTCCTTGCTTGTTCGAACAACATCGGTAGCGACATGTCTTCCATCTTAATCTCGCCCATCGGAAAATAAAACAAAATGAAATTCTTAATCAATAAACAGGAAAATAAGCTTCACAATTTCCATACGAAACTACCAAACAGCCTGACCTTAGTTCATCTGAGTATTTCCCCCTAAACACGACAAACTCAGAAAAATACTATTCCAAATTTGTTTTCCTTTCTAGCACTTAACACTAGTTCACGCCAATATCAAACAATGCCACATAGGAAACCCTGATTTTAAATCCCCGGTATTCTAAACATTTACCCACAGACACATGGTAAACAACAAATATAAGAAAACTCGGAACAATCAATGTTCATACCCTCTTATTCATCCTCATCATCCTTGTCGATATCTCCACCTCCATCTTCCAATTCTTCTTCATCCTCTCTCTTATCAATATCAAGCTCAACTTCATCTACACCAATAGAATACCAAAAAAGTTAGGGTCCCGATTAGAACCAAAAGAAACACTTAGAAGAGGAAAACATTATGCTGATAATGAAATAGGGGATTAGGGTTCACCTTCGTCGTCAAATATTACGCCTTGGTGAGTGACTGCTGCAAAAGTGGGTGAAGGAATATGAAATCGAACAAGTTTCGGAGCAGGGAACAAGAAATCGAAGCTTTGGAGTAAAGAATGAGAATCGGTATAAAAAAGTTGAAACTGTCGATGTGAAGGGTTAAAAGGGGATAAGGAAAGGTGAATCGAGAGAGATCCAGAAATTGGGGTTTTTTTTCACGGACGAGGAATAATAGGCTTAGGTTGGATTTCACTTTCCGCGTGCAGTCTGACTCTTTACAACAAGTGTTCACGTGAAAATAGAAAATCACTCTATTTCTTATTTAATTAATTTATTATTAAATAAAATTTCTTAGGTCTGGTGGGTGATAAGTGACTTCACAAATAGACTTCTTAAGTCAGTTAATAATTACAGGCGACTTAAGAAATTAAATCTAAATTAATTTTTTTTATTTAATATTTGTTAAGTCCGTTTTAAATGCACCCGACCTAACTAAATTACAAATATTTACGAAATTGCCACCGCGTCACTTCTTAAGTCAGGTGGCAAGTGAATTGACTTAACAACTTCTACTAAAAAGGTATTTTTGCACTAGTGTATGTTTAATTCATATTCAATGTATATTGTTGTGGAGCAAGTGAATATGATAAAAATGTTAGAAGAAAGCCATCATGGATCTCTCCTAAAGTAAATGGCCCGATTAGCCGTTTATTTCATTTACATTCATGTGTGGTTATATTCATGTGTGGTTACATTCATTTGTAGATGAGGATACAACCCGAGAAATATGAGTATGGGCATTACGTCATGAAACACATGTTAAACATTGTCCTTGTCGGTATTATTGATTCATGGGATAAGGTATATATGTCATAATATGTTTACATATATTAAAATATATAAGTTGACTATTGAATTATTATCATGCATGATATTCACTTTTTTTCTCTTTCATATGTAGATGTTTAACGATGTAACCCTATTCCCGGTTGAGGACTTTATCAATCTGCGTAAGCGTTTGGGCGTATATCCATAATATGCTCAAGGGTCCTACTATTTGATTTATTGAGATTTTCTAATGAATTATTTTCTGTATATGATGATGTGAATATTACTTTTGATGCACAATGAATTATTACATATTGCAAATATAATTGTGGCCTTAAGTGCACAATGTTAGCTATTTTTTATGCTCTTTGATGCACATTGTTGATGCACAATGTAGTAAATTCTCTAATATGGTTATAATAGTTACAGGATAAAAAAAGGGAAGAATTTGAGAAGCAGAGAATTGCATATTTAAAATAGAAGAAACTTTTACAACGGTTATAAAACCTAACCGTGATTGTATCGGTGACCAGAATAATATAAATTACAAAATGTTGATGCTGAGAATCGAACCTGAGACCTTTAGATATATCATGAAGTTTGGGTTAACTAACCATTGTGATATGGCACGCGTTTTCTAGAATACAACAACAGTCCCAGGACCGTGATTGTAAGTACTGCATATACAACCACACCCTACATAACAATGTCTGGTCTCGCGTGGTTATATATCTTTCCCAACCGTTATATATCATATTTATATATGTTTTCATTTTATAAGTGTGCTTCTTCTCATTTGATAATATTGACAAATAATCCATTAGAATAATGTGAAAGTATATGGCCGCAAATGTATCACCATATAAATGAACAAGAAATTATATACTTATTATATCTTTCAAAGTCTAAAGTGCACAACATCAAAGTTATATAAATTGGTGATTTGTTTTCTGATCTATAGACAACATTTTTTTATACGTTGCTTATTAAAAACCGTAGTCTTTTCCTCTGTTTTAGGGGCGGTTATGTGTGCGTTGTGTAAATAAAATTATAGAATAAGCTACGATTTACATCTGTTGCTTATTAATAACTGTTTCCTTTTCACATGTTTTGGGGACGATTATTTTATGTTGCTACTTGAAAACCGGGGCTTAAAACTCTAATTAAAACCGTAGACTTTTGATATTTAAGGCGACAATGTTTAGAACCCGTGGGTAGAAATAAAAAATCCACGCTCTAAAGAAATAGGCAACGACTCTTTATTCCATGCATGATAAATCGTCCACTAAAACCTTAGGCAACAATTTTCAACCTTTAGGAGACGTTTTTCGTTGTTGTTGTTTATCGGTATTTTTGGGAAACAATTACTAGTATATAAAGATGGTTACTTGCAGGATCGACTAGTAAATCCCAGGGCATATTTGTGCAAAAATTCTTAGATTTGTTCAAAGTATGCATTAGTTTGATTGCAAAAAAAAAAATTAAAAAAAATTAAAAAACAGGTAAAAGGAAATTATCGTCTCAATCAGGTTGGATGTAAAGTAAAGTAAAAAAGCAAAGGAAAAAAATGAGGAAATAAAATAAATAAGGAAAATTACTTTCATAAAATGTATAAGAAATAAAAAGATGGTACAAGAGATCATACATTTTCTCACAGATTTGTTTCTCTCTATAATGTGGATACTTTAAGTTTTGGAGTGTCGTATATGAATTTGTGACCCCTAATCCTCACACCAAAATTACCTATATATACTACTATATTTGTCATTATTTTCTACAATTGCTATGTGCATGCTCGACATGTATTCTTGTAACGTGGCTTTGAGCCTAGTGGCTTGCTTCCACCTGTTTTCGACACCCAAATACCTATGTGTTGCTGGTATTTGATCTTATTTTTTCGTGAATGAAATAATTGCTTCATAATCAAAATTCGTAGTTGTCGTGTGAAAACCATCACCAAAAATTAGCTAAGTCCAAGACAAAAAACTAGGTCGACTGGAAATAGTCGACTACCATACTAAGTTCTTCATTATAAAGGGATCTTTAACCCATACTCCACTTTCAATGTCAAAAATTGCAGCTAACAGTCGCCTAAACCCATTTTTATTATAGTGTGTAAAGCATAAGAGCTTTATCGTAAAAGCATATGGCTAAATCACTCGCACTAAAATGTTTTTCCAAAGAAAATATCTTCAAAAATATCTTAAAGTTGTGCCAAATGAATTAGGAACTGTCAAAATTGCAAGAGGCAATATTTTGACTTATCTAATTGGTTAGAGCTTTTGTCCAATCGGTGAGATCAGTTCAAAATTGAGCCCCGAATGATTAAGACATCTTCTTATTGATGCACAACGGTTGTATATCTTTTCGTTCCTTTTATAAACTTACAAACGATTATATTTCAAACTTTTAATCGGTTAGGAAAACTTGTCAATCGATTAGATTGCTTTAAAATGTATTTATGGAAAATTCCTTTTGAGCCAACCTCTAGCCTATAAATAGAGGTCCCTTTTCTCATTTCATTTTATCCAGAAACATGTTATGACACCTCCCTCTCTCTAAAGTTGGTTAATGACACAACCATATATTTGTGTTATAAAATAAAATTTAAAAATAAATATTTTTTTATAAAAAATATTTTTTTAAAAAATAACATTATTTTAATAAAAATATATTGTTTACCGTATAAATACGGTAAACAGTATATATGATATAAGTATTTGGTGTCAAATTTGAGTGTCAATGCTCAACCTAAAATATTAGTTATAGTTTGACCTACTATACAATAGATCATGTAAATCATATTTAGATTGAAGAAATGACTTAGATCCATTTAAATTTTTTTTTTTCTGATCTCATTCAATCCATTTCTCTTTGGTTTAAAAAGAAACCTTATTTTAATAATCCTAGTAGTTTCTGCAGAAGAAAAAACCACCTGGTTTAGCAGACAAACTGCATAGTTTCTTTCGTTAAGTTATTAGTCCAAGATCCGCACCACCCGGAGCCAGAACTGAATACTGAGAATCAAGACTAAATTTAGTTGCATTCACATTATCATTTCCTGATAACGTCATCCCAATGACATCATGGATGCCAAGATCTATTTGAATTACAAGACCTATTTGAAGTATGACATATTATAGTAGTAATAATAATAACTGAGTATTATTGAGAATGAGAATGGAGGAGGATCATGGAAAGGCAATGGAGGAGATTTTGAGAGGGTGTGAGTTTGCCAACCAGCTCCAACAATTACTGCTAAACAATAATAGTAATGATTTTACAGAAACAACTTCATTTGTTCAATATCTTGTCAACAACATCATCAATTCCTTTAGCAACGTTCTTTTTCTTTTGGACAAACATGATTTATCCTGCAATTCCATTGCTCCTGTAATAAGACCTGTCGCCGAATTGGAAGAAAGTCGCAAGACTACTTCTTCTGCTACCAGAGCTCCTTACAAAAGAAGGTACCGTTATTTTTATCCTTTCTTCTGCTACCATCTTCTCATCTTTTCGTGACTTGTGAGGTATTTCAGTTGGTTGGGTTGGTATGTATTTTACATAGAGATTCCATAACCTTTTTCGGATGTTTTGTCTGCTTGGTGGTAACGTAACGTCTATACTTAGGGGGTGTCTTATGATTATTATATGCAGTGATCCGGTTGATTTGGAAATCTATGAATGATATAGTATTCTCAAGTAAATTGGTGAAAGTGAAGGACTTGAAAGACAATAACATCATTTTGATTTGGAAATGATATTTTGATAGGTCTGTGGGAAACTCTTGTGCGCCAGGAGTGTCGCCGTCTTCCCTTTGGTGTGTTATTGTTATTCCATTGGCAATCGGTGTCGTTTTATCGTTAGTCCTTGGTTGGACAACTCTAACTTGTGTATTCATTTGGCACTCTTGTTTTGTCCTTCTTAGGGTTTTTTCTTCTCTTTTGTATTGGTGTTAGTTGTTTTCCATATTTTTTTTACTTCTTTTTTGTTTCTGTTTTTGTTGGCTGCTATGTACTCTCTTGTGTTGTCTTTTAGCCCTCTTCCTTTGTTTTCTTGGCTTTTAGTGCCCCAGTTTTATCTATTTATTATATTTACTTTAAAAAAAAACGCTTCAGTTGCTGTCAATGCGGTTGCAGAGAAAACAACATCCGGCACAATTGCAATTGTAGATCATAATTTTAAACCATGGCATATTATATGATAGTCTTTTTGTATAATTAAATGTGATTTCTTAGGTTATTCTTTGGATAATTGGAACTATTATGCATGCAGAAACACTACACGGGAGAAGGTGACAGAAACTCCCTTAGATGATGATGGTCATCAATGGAGAAAGTATGGCCAGAAAAAGATCAACAATTCTCAATACTCAAGGTGAGTATTAATTATTATTAAATTTTATTTCAACTTATTCCAAATAAATCTAGGGTTACTTAACATTTTTATTTTATTTTTCCTATCCAATTTGATATATGCAGGAACTACTACAGGTGTACTCACAAGTATGATCAAAGATGTCTAACAACAAAACAAGTCGAGAGAATTCAACAAAAACCTCCCTTATATAAAACCACCTACTATGGCCACCACACTTGTGGAAACTTGCCCAACCCTCACATCATACATGACCCTAGTGACACTAATTCCTCCGTATTGCTTAGCTTTAACAACACATTCCCAGTTCCAACAAAACAAGACTGTCCCTTTTTATCATCATCTTCTCCTTCCTCACATGATTTAGTGAATAATGACATACTCTTAGACGACAATAATTGCATGCTCTTCACTGATACGTCTTTTGATGATTCTAACTCTACAAGTCATGTTCCTACTCTACCATCAACATTTGAAAATGATCACAAAAATATGAGGCAGTGTGGTTTCTTGTATGATTTTGGGGAGTTTGATGATGATTTCTTTCTCCCTTTTGATGGGTTTTGATAATGATCTATTAATTGAATATCATTTTTTTTGGTTTATAATCCATCCATGAGACTTTGTAAGTTTAATTAATAGTAATTTCTATTATTTTTATAATAAAATATTTTCTAATTTTTTTTTTTTTAAGATTGCAAATATAGTAACAAAATATATAAGTAATGTTAATATATTGCACGGTTTTGTAATTTCTCTTTTGGCGCCCGTTCTTGTGTAAAAAGGTTTTGAGAACCCTTAGTTCTCTATATTAATATATCCTTGCTTACACACAAAAAAAAACACTAATTCAACGAACAACTAACGTTTATGTCATAGACGCGTAACATTTCAAAATTTTTTTTAAATTATTATTTAGTCGCTATGTTATATTAGCAATTGAGAGAATATGTTAAGATCACCCCCTTCGAATCTCAGCAAATGCATTTAAGCACATTTTATTTTTCTTAATTTAGTATTTATGACATATTCCCTCGGCTATGTTGGCAATCGAGAAAAAAGTTATGATCAACTCCCTTCAAATCTGAGTCACGTCATTTTAGTGCATTTTATTTTTTTATTTTTTATTTAATTCCTATTTTCTCAATTTTGCTTGTAACTGAGGAGAAAATGTGTGTTTGTTTATTTAACTAGCTTAGTTTTATCGTTCATTTATAAATTAACAACGGTGAAGACATTGCTAACTCATCAATCCACACGACACATCAATGATCTGCATGAAATCCCCACCAAATAATTTATTAAAACGTATATACAACAACGATTTTACATTTAAATGCAGAGAGTGTAGATTGCTCAAATGCAAATACCTATAATGGAAACATATTAATAATGAAGCATTGCATAAAGTACAACTTAATTTCATGGGATGGATTGCAGAGCGGAGAAATATTTCAAAGTTTAATCCTTAATGTATCTTTTCTTGTAATTTCTAAAATTATTTTCTTAAATGAATGTCGTTAAAAATGTTTGATGTTGGTTAGGAAAGTAGTTGTTAGAACAAGATTTGTTCTTATCAATTATCTTAGTTTTGATGATAACAATAATATGAATTTTGCTTAAGATAATATGGTACTCTAATCCAATGCAATTTCCCTTTCAGGAAATATATATAAAGAGTACGCATAATTCAGCGCTCAGAAGTTGTGTCTCAAATGGTTCAGCATGCAACATCAGAACATGGTCTGGCAAGACATCAGAAGATGGTCGAAGCAGAATCAGAACATGGGTCTATGGAAGCATCAGAAGAACAAGAGATCAGAAGCACTGAAGATCAGAAGATGGTATCACGCTCAGAAGCACTTCAAGGTCAGAAGATCAGAAGATGCTATGCACCAAGCTGTTTGACTCTGATGATATTCAAACGTTATATTCACAAACATCAGATCAGAAGAAAGTACACGTGGCAGACTACGCTGACTGACAAAAGGAACGTTAAAGCTACTAAAGGCAACGTCAGTAGACACAGCGTGAACAAGGCTCGAGGTAGTTGACAAAAGCGTATAACATTAAATGCAATGCTGTACGGAACACGCAAAGCATTAAATGCACTCAACGGCCATCTTCTCAACGCCTATAAATATGAAGTTCTGATGAGAAGCAAAGTTAACGATCCTGAACAATATAATTCAAATTAACTTGCTGAAACTCTGTTCAATTCAAAACTCAGAATCTTCATCTTCATCAACTCACTACATTGCTGTTGTAATATCTTAGTGAGATTAAGCTTAAACGTTAAGAGAAATATCACAGTTGTGATTATAGCTTTTTAAGAAGCATTTGTAAACTCTTGAATAGATTACATTAAGTTGTAAGGAACTAGAGTGATCGTGTGATCAGTATACTCTAGGAAGTCTTAGCAGTTGGCTGAGCAGTTTGTAACTAGAGTGATCAGGTTGATCAGTAGACTCTAGAAAAGTCTTAGAAGTTGTCTAAGCAGTTGTTCCTGGAGTGATCAAATTGTGATCAGAATACTCTAGAAGACTTAGTCGTGGACTAAGTGGAAAACCATTGTAATCCGTGCGATTAGTGGATTAAATCCTCAGGTTGAGGTAAATCATCTCTGCGGGGGTGGACTGGAGTAGCTTCGTTAACAGCGAACCAGGATAAAAATAATTGTGCAATTTATTTTTATCGTCCAAGATTTAAAGTCACACTTATTCAATCCCCCCCTTTCTAAGTGTTTTTCTATCCTTCAATTGGCATCAGAGCGCCGGTTCTAAGGTGCAAGCACTTAACCGTGTTTAGAAAAGATTCAGGAAGAGAAAAACGCTTCAGTAAAAGATGGTTGATGAAAGTGAAAAGTCTACACCTACACCTGCATCTACATCTGGCTCTGCTGAGCAATACAACGGTAACAATGGTTATACTAGACCGCCGGTATTTGATGGTGAAAACTTTGAATACTGGAAAGATAAACTGGAAAGTTACTTTCTGGGTCTAGATGGTGATCTATGGGATCTTCTGATGGATGGTTACAAACATCCTGTAAATGCCAGAGGCGTAAAGCTAACAAGGCAAGAAATGGATGATGATCAGAAAAAGCTTTTCAGGAATCATCATAAATGCAGAACTGTTTTGCTGAATGCTATCTCTCATGCTGAGTATGAGAAGATATCTAACAGGGAAACGGCCTATGACATATATGAGTCCTTGAAAATGACTCATGAAGGAAATGCTCAAGTCAAGGAGACTAAAGCTCTAGCTTTAATCCAGAAGTATGAAGCCTTCAAGATGGAGGATGATGAAGACATTGAAAAGATGTTTTCGAGATTTCAAACTCTGACTGCTGGATTGAGAGTTCTTGACAAAGGATACACCAAGGCTGATCATGTAAAGAAGATCATCAGAAGCTTACCCAGAAGATGGGGTTCTATGGTGACTGCATTCAAGATTGCAAAGAATCTGAATGAAGTTTCTCTGGAAGAGCTGATCAGTGCCTTGAGAAGCCATGAGATTGAGCTGGATGCAAATGAGCCTCAAAAGAAAGGTAAATCTATTGCATTAAAATCTAATATCAAGAAATGCACTAACGCTTTTCAGGCCAAAGAAGAAGATCCTGAAGAATCAGAATCTGAAGAAGAAGATGAACTGTCCATGATTTCCAGAAGGGTAAATCAACTCTGGAAGAGCAAGCAAAGGAAGTTCAGAGGCTTCAGAAGTTCAAAGAGATTTGAACATGGAGAATCTTCTGATGACAGAAGATCTGACAAGAAGAAAGTCATGTGCTATGAATGCAATGAACCAGGACACTTCAGGAATGAATGTCCAAATCTTCAGAAGGAGAATCCCAAGAAGAAGTTTCATAAGAAGAAAGGTCTTATGGCAACCTGGGATGAGTCAGAAGATGATTCAGAAGATGAGCAGGCTAACTGTGCGCTGATGGCGACAGAAGATGACGGATCAGAATCTACATCAGAATCAGATTCTGAAGAGGTATTTTCTGAACTTACTAGAGATGAGTTAGTTTCCGGATTAACTGAACTTCTGGAATCCAAGTCTCAGATTTGTATTAAATACAAAAAGCTGAAAAAGCTATTTGAATTTGAAACAAAGAGGCTTGAATTGGAAAATTCTGAATTGAAAGATAAACTTTTAAAATTATCCAATGATGTTGGATCTCCTTCTAATTCAGAAAAATCCACTCCTAGTCTAAACCATATTCTGAAAGAATATGATTTAAGTTTCAGGAAGTTCTTATCTAGAAGTATTGGCAGAAGTCAGCTAGCTTCTATGATATATGCCGTATCTGGAAACAAAAGAGTTGGCATTGGTTATGAGGGTGAAACCCCATACAAACTTGAACCTGTTGATGAAATGAAACTCACATACAAGCCATTGTATGATCAGTTCAAGTATGGTCACTCTCATGATATTAGGCACACTTCACATGCACAAAGTTTTCACATAACACACACCAAGAAGCATGTGACACAACCTAGGAAATATCATGAAACTCATATTAAAAATTATCATGCTGTTCCTCCTATTGCTTATAATGTCAAACCCAAGTTCAATCAGAACTTGAGAAAATCTAACAAGAAAGGACCCAAGAAAATGTGGGTACCTAAGGATAAGATTATTCCTATTGCAGATATCCTTGGCTGCAAGAAGGACAAAGCACAACATGTCATGGTACCTGGACTCTGGATGCTCACGACACATGACAGGAAGAAGGTCTATGTTCCAAGACCTGGTGCTTAAGTCTGGAGGAGAAGTCAAGTTTGGAGGAGATCAGAAGGGCAAGATAATTGGCTCTGGAACTATAAAGTCTGGTAACTCTCCTTCCATTTCTAATGTACTTCTTGTAGAAGGATTAACTCATAACCTCTTATCTATCAGTCAATTAAGTGACAATGGTTATGATATAATCTTCAATCAAAAGTCTTGCAAGGCTGTAAATCAGAAGGATGGCTCAATCCTATTTACAGGCAAAAGGAAGAACAACATTTATAAGACAGATCTGCAAGATCTTATGAGTCAGAAGGTGACTTGTCTTATGTCTGTTTCTGAAGAGCAGTGGGTCTGGCACAGGAGATTAGGTCATGCTAGTTTGAGAAAGATCTCTCAGATTAACAAACTGAATCTTGTCAGAGGACTCCCTAATCTGAAATTCAAATCAGATGCTCTTTGTGAAGCATGTCAGAAGGGCAAGTTCTCCAAACCTGCATTCAAGTCTAAGAATGTTATTTCTACCTCAAGGCCATTAGAACTCTTGCACATTGATCTGTTTGGACCAGTCAAAACAGCATCTGTCAGAGGAAAGAAATATGGATTAGTCATCGTAGATGATTATAGTCGCTGGACGTGGGTAAAATTCTTGAAACACAAGGATGAGACTCATTCAGTGTTCTTTGATTTCTGCATTCAGATTCAATCTGAAAAAGAGTGTAAAATCATAAAGGTCAGAAGTGATCATGGTGGTGAATTTGAGAACAGATCCTTTGAAGAGTTCTTCAAAGAAAATGGTATTGCCCATGATTTCTCTTGTCCTAGAACTCCACAGCAAAATGGGGTTGTAGAACGAAAGAATAGGACTCTGCAAGAAATGGCCAGAACCATGATCAATGAAACCAATATGGCTAAGCATTTCTGGGCAGAAGCAATAAACACTGCATGCTATATTCAGAATAGAATCTCTATCAGACCTATTCTAAATAAGACTCCCTATGAATTGTGGAAGAATAGAAAGCCCAACATTTCATATTTCCATCCTTTTGGATGTGTATGTTTTATTCTAAACACTAAAGATCGTCTTGGTAAGTTTGATTCCAAAGCTCAAAAATGTTTTCTTCTTGGATATTCTGAACGCTCAAAAGGCTACAGAGTATACAATACTGAAACATTGATTGTGGAAGAATCAATCAATATCAGGTTTGATGATAAGCTTGGTTCTGAAAAACCAAAGCAGGTTGATAATTTTGCAGGTTATGATATTGACATATCAGAAGTTGTTGAGCCAAGAAGCAATGCATCAGAAGCAGAGCTTCTCAGAAGCAAAGAATCTGAAGATCAAGTATCAGCTTCTCTGGAGGATCTGAGTATTTCTGAAGAACCATCTGTCAGAAGATCATCTAGACTCATCTCTGGTCATTCAGAAGATGTCATTCTTGGAAAGAAGGATGATCCAATCAGAACAAGAGCATTCCTTAAGAACAATGCAGACTGTCAATTAGGTCTTGTATCTTTGATCGAGCCAACTTCTGTTGATCATGCTCTAGAAGATCCAGACTGGATAATTGCTATGCAAGAAGAACTGAATCAGTTTACAAGGAATGATGTTTGGGATCTTGTGCCTAGACCAGATGGATTCAATATAATTGGTACAAAATGGGTCTTCAGAAACAAGCTCAGTGAGAAAGGTGAGGTGGTAAGGAACAAAGCCAGATTGGTGGCTCAGGGTTATAGTCAGCAAGAAGGGATTGATTATACAGAAACCTTTGCACCAGTGGCCAGGAGTTTGCTAAGTCTATGCAGGCTGAGTTTGAAATGAGCATGATGGGAGAACTCAAGTATTTCCTTGGAATACAAATAAATCAAACATCAGAAGGAACACATGTTCACCAAACCAAGTATGTGAAGGAACTTCTGAAGAAGTTTAATCTTCTGGACTGCAAAGAAGCCAAAACTCCTATGCATCCAACATGCATCCTAGGTAAGGATGAGGTAAGTAAGAAGGTAGATCAGAAGTTATACAGAGGTATGATTGGATCTCTTCTATATTTGACTGCTTCTAGACCTGACATTCTGTTCAGTGTTTGTTTGTGTGCTAGATTCCAATCAGATCCTAGAGAATCTCATTTAACTGCTGTTAAGAGAATTCTAAGGTATCTGAAAGGTACTACTAATGTTGGTTTAGTTTACAGAAAATCTAAAGAATACAACTTAGTAGGATTCTGTGATGCTGATTATGCTGGAGACAGAATTGAAACAAAAAGTACTTCAGGAAGTTGCCAATTTCTTGGAAGTCATTTGATCTCCTGGTACAGCAAGAAGCAAGCAACTATTGCTCTATCAACGACAGAAGCAGAATATGTCGTTGCTGCTGGCTGTAGTACACAGATGCTCTGGATGAAGAGTCAGTTAGAAGATTATCAGATATTTGAGAGTAACATTCCTATATTCTGTGATAATACTTCTGCTATATGTTTATCTAAGAATCCTATTCTTCATTCAAAAGCTAAACATATTGAGATTAAACATCATTTCATAAGGGACTATGTTCAGAAGGGTGTTATTTCTTTAAATTTTGTGGATACAGACCATCAATGGGCTGATATCTTTACAAAACCCCTGGCTGAAGATAGGTTTAAATTCATTCTGAAGAACATCAGTATGGATCTATGCCCAGAATGAGAAGATGAGAAGTTCTTATATATGAGTATCTTCTGAAATGAAATGTGATTTTCCAATCAGAAGTTCTGATTGAAATCTTTTAGAAATTATGATTCGGTTATTACTAACGTTTCATTGTCTAAGTTGATTCAGAACCTCTTTTAAAGCAAAACAGCTGTTACGTTTTATCTCGGGATGGTAAACCTGTCGTTACTATTAATGGATAAACGCGCGTGCAGTTGAAGGGACGCCGACCATAGGTAACTGTGCTAGTCACCTCATTTGTCTTTATTATCTCTCCTCACGTCACGTAACATTAAATGCTAGTCATCATTCGTTTCATTTTATTTCTTTTTAAATACTCTTCAAACTCTCCTCTTTCCCTCTCATCTTTCTCTATTTCCTTTTTCTCTCTCTCTCTTCCATATCAAACCCTACTTGTTCATTTTTCTGCAAACCCATCATGAACTCTTCATCAAGCCCAGGAAATAATGAAAATGATCAAAACAACAAAAGAAAAGCTGTTGAAACATCACCTTCCAAACCCAAAAAGATCAAAATCACCTATGATCCTCTCAAGGTGAATCCATTCGAAGCAATGTTGTCTGGAAATTATTCTAGACGAGTGTTTCATCCTCCTGGTGAAAGCCCTCCATCATCTCCATCTTCTTCCTCATCTTTAGACCTTCAAGACTCAGCTTCCTCTTCATCTAACCTTTCCTCTCCCTTAGTCTCTTCTGAAGAAATCTCTTCATCTTCACCTGCTGGGAATGCTGTCTCTGGTAAAGATGGTGGAAGATCTGCTTCAGAACCAAGTCTCCCTGACTCCTCGCCTGAAAGCCCGAGAAGCAGTCAATGAAGCGTTTCACTCCTTCATGGCATGCTGGCACAGACGTTGTCTTAGCTAGGGTCCTAGGATTTGGTCTTTGTAGTTTTCTTTTCCTTGTTGCTTCTGCTTGTTAAACATAGGAATTTCTTGTAAACCGTTTTTGATTATCAATGAAAAAGTTTCTTTGATTTACATTCCAGTGATTCTATTTGTCGTTTTATGCATCTGAATCTTTTTAAATATTCTTTTTGATGTTATGACAAAAAGGGGGAGAAGATAAATGATAAATGATTTGATTAAATCTATCAGTTGCTGGGTAAAGGCTCCCACACATTCACTAACAAGAACTGCAAGTTCTATATGGTTTAAGTGTTTTGCAGGTACAGAAAAGTGAAGTGAATCTTCAGAAGCAAACACCAGAAGCAAAACCATAAGAAGCGTTATTCTGTAAAAGGAATAAGCTCTTGGAAACTGAAGCAAGCTGAGTGCTGTCAAGCTTCAGGAATCAGAAGAATGAATCAGAAGCACTGATAATAGAATTTGAATATCATTGTCTATCCTGTTCTGACAAAATTCTATTTGCTCTGATACATATAATGTTATGGCTCTGATACATTATTTGCTCTGATACATTATTTCAGCCTATATGGCTCTGATACATATAATGTGTTCAAACATACATTTTATGTTCTAACTCGTTCATGCTGACTTTTGTCGTTTAGTTTTTGTTCTGTAACATTTCAGGATGTAGAGATGCTCTGATGATGCTCTGGTACATTCAACAATGTTCTGATACAAATCTAGCATGAAGTGATGTTGGTAGACATTCAAAGTTCTGAAGCTATCCGAGGGAAGCAGAAATCAGAAGATGTGAATGTTCTAAAAGATCCAGAAAACTCAAGTTCTGAAGCTGTCCTGAATGGAAGCAGAAATCAGAAGCTGTGAATGTTCTGAAGATCAAAGAAATTCAAGTTCTGAAGCTGTCCTGAATGGAAGCAGAAATCAGAAGCTGTGAATGTTCTGAAGATCAAAGAAATTCAAGTTCTGAAGCTGTCCACGATGGAAGCAGGAATCAGAAGCTGTGAGTGTTCTAAGGATCTAAAGAAATTCAGGTTCTGAAGCTGTCCAATGGAAGCAGAAGTCAGAAGCTATGAATTCTCTGAAGGCAGAAGCTTATATGATCGTCTCTACCGAAATAATCAGGGAAGTCTTTTATCAAAGTTCTTCGAGTATTTATTTCAGGGGGAGATTATTTATCTCAGGGGGAGATTGTTAATCTTAGGGGGAGACATATTCATATGCTTATGCTATAGCTGTGTAATTTGTCTTTTGCCGTCTACTCTTTCTGATCGCAAATTCATATCATTTATATATGTTTTTGTCATCATCAAAAAGGGGGAGATTGTTAGAACAAGATTTGTTCTTATCAATTATCTTAGTTTTGATGATAACAATAATATGAATTTTGCTTAAGATAATATGGTACTCTAATCCAATGCAATTTCCCTTTCAGGAAATATATATAAAGAGTACGCATAATTCAGCGCTCAGAAGTTGTGTCTCAAATGGTTCAGCATGCAACATCAGAACATGGTCTGGCAAGACATCAGAAGATGGTCGAAGCAGAATCAGAACATGGGTCTATGGAAGCATCAGAAGAACAAGAGATCAGAAGCACTGAAGATCAGAAGATGGTATCACGCTCAGAAGCACTTCAAGGTCAGAAGATCAGAAGATGCTATGCACCAAGCTGTTTGACTCTGATGATATTCAAACGTTATATTCACAAACATCAGATCAGAAGAAAGTACACGTGGCAGACTACGCTGACTGACAAAAGGAACGTTAAAGCTACTAAAGGCAACGTCAGTAGACACAGCGTGAACAAGGCTCGAGGTAGTTGACAAAAGCGTATAACATTAAATGCAATGCTGTACGGAACACGCAAAGCATTAAATGCACTCAACGGTCATCTTCTCAACGCCTATAAATATGAAGTTCTGATGAGAAGCAAAGTTAACGATCCTGAACAATATAATTCAAATTAACTTGCTGAAACTCTGTTCAATTCAAAACTCAGAATCTTCATCTTCATCAACTCACTACATTGCTGTTGTAATATCTTAGTGAGATTAAGCTTAAACGTTAAGAGAAATATCACAGTTGTGATTATAGCTTTTTAAGAAGCATTTGTAAACTCTTGAATAGATTACATTAAGTTGTAAGGAACTAGAGTGATCGTGTGATCAGTATACTCTAGGAAGTCTTAGCAGTTGGCTGAGCAGTTTGTAACTAGAGTGATCAGGTTGATCAGTAGACTCTAGAAAAGTCTTAGAAGTTGTCTAAGCAGTTGTTCCTGGAGTGATCAAATTGTGATCAGAATACTCTAGAAGACTTAGTCGTGGACTAAGTGGAAAACCATTGTAATCCGTGCGATTAGTGGATTAAATCCTCAGGTTGAGGTAAATCATCTCTGCGGGGGTGGACTGGAGTAGCTTCGTTAACAGCGAACCAGGATAAAAATAATTGTGCAATTTATTTTTATCGTCCAAGATTTAAAGTCACACTTATTCAATCCCCCCCTTTCTAAGTGTTTTTCTATCCTTCAGTAGTTACGTAACTTGCAATGTTAGTTACTGTTGTTGTTAAGTTGTTGTTGTTGTTGTTAGAAATATTAAAACTCAACAACAACAACAATGCATTTGTACTTTCCTAACAACATGTAGCCTTTTTTACAAATATGTATTGAAGAAAATAACTTTAATAATTACAAGAGAAGATTACATTAAGGAACCAACATTGATTAAAATATTTCTCAGTTCTTTCAGTCCACTTTGGAAAATGGTTTGTGTATTTTTGATTTCACCTCAATGGAAATATCAAATGAGGGGAAAATTTGAGTGCTTTCACCTCGGATGAAATATCACTCGAGGGGAAATGAAAACTTTTCATTACACCCTTTGTTACCTCACCCACCAAACCGATGTAAAATTCTTGTTTCAACCAAGGGAAAATCCATATTCCGTAGTAGTGTTTGAGTCTTTCAACATATTGCGACACATTTCTAAAGTCATGTAACATTATCGTCCTTTTCACTTTCCAAATACACAAATCCAACTGAATAAGTCATCACTTTATAAGTAACACCAACAATTCCAAGAAGAGGAACATGTATTTGTTGGTCTTATATGTTGCACTAATTATCAGTACAATAGAAAATGTGATAAACAACTTGATGGATTCAGGATGCATACAAAAATATATATTGAACAAACTTTCCATCCTCATACGCTATATACCTAAAAAAACTTATTGATGCTCATCCAATATTTTCAACAATTGTTTATCTCAGTTCTTGGACTCCTAATCACTTTTTTGTTTATATGTCAGACATTATAAACTTGCTAAATATGTGAGACACTTTCGAGAATTTTTATGTTTCAAAGTTGCGAGTATGTTTTTGGACTTAACCATGTTCATTGTCATCTTGTATCAGTATTTTTGCAAAAGATCCATAAGAGGTCAGGTAAAAGGAGGACTACGTAACACATCGCCTACACTTATCCCCAATTGTCCCATTTAATGGAACTATCACCCATTTCTGGGTTGTGTTTCTCATTTCTTGGATTACACGTCCATGTGTGGGAATACATAAGTAATGTGTCCCAGACCATAATTGAAAATTCTGGTATGACAGACTCGGATGTCAATTTCGATGTCAAGACATCTGATCTGTTATTAATGTAGCACAAGCAGAATACAAGGATCCCCCATTATTTAATTACTCTTAGAGAAGAGTCAATGAGACCTGGGATCACACATGTTCAGCATACATAACCAGATTATAAATTTACATGGTTCTGTATAGGAACAGCTAACACTTCTGAACCTGATGTTATGAACAAAGTCATAACATCCATAACTGAATAAATAATGCAGAAGATAAATAACACAGTTAATTGTTAACCCAATTCGGTCTAACTACCTACTCTGGGGGCTACCAAGCCAGGAAGAAAATTCCACTATCAGTAGTACTATTTTATATAAAAAAAACCTCTAGTTTACAGATAAACAACCTCTGGTTTACCTAGTCACTACCCAATGCAATCTCTATCTCAGAACTCCATCCAAGATAAGAAAACCTCTGCTCACTCCCTGGTGATACCTAACTGTTACAACCCTGCAACAGCAATTTACACAATTAATAATGAACACATACTTGATCTTGCTTCACAGCTTCAATCAAGCTTACAAAACTCAACTCTTATCTACAGGTTTCGAGTGAGGACAATCACTTCTCTCACCTACAGGTTTCGAGAAGGACAAGGCAGCCATCCCACAACCTATGTGGTCTACCTATAGAAACCCTAATGATTACATCGTTAAAACCAGGTTTTCTATTTTTTCTAGGTTACAAAAGTTTCCTATTTATAACCTGATCCCAGTTGGACTTGGGCTTACAAATCGCAGCACTCTTGCTGTTACAAATATGCAGAAAATATTCTGCTACAAATAAGGTCTTTCAATCCTGAGTTTCCTAAATTAGAAACTGCTGAATCCAATCTTCTGATCTGATTCTTCCTGAATCTTTAATCTTCTGATCTGATTCTTCAATTATTCTTTTGACCTTTAAATATGCGCCACATAGGATTACATAATATTCACATAGAATATTTTGTATCTGTTAAGTACAAACTGAATCTTCCTTCCAATTCTGCAGGCGCGATGTCATGAGTTGATGTCATGACATTCCATCTAACATCTTGCTTATACCTGTTTTGTTCTTTATAAACTTGCAAGATTCACATCAATATTATGTTTTACTGCTATTATGTTTTAGTCAAACATAGATGCCAATCAGCCAATAAAAGCACTAACAATAATAGTATGTGAAAGGGACTCAAAAGGGAGTTACACATTCTATGGAATAATAACTGCCTCATTCCTACGCTCTTAGAGGCAGTTGCTATTTATTGGGAACCTGAATCTTGGCCCAGAGACTTCTTTAAACACTTAAACCCTAAGGTTGAGAGGGGGAATCCTATCTCATTATGCAAATACCACAAACAGACCGTCTCACCTCCCTGCGTGAGCTAGCTATGATCTTAAAATAAACCCTATAAGCCTCTAACAATCCTCAACCACAAGAAATTTTCACATATTTTGCTTATAAAAATCACATTTGGAACTCACTGTGGGGCCCGATATAACTAACAGTAGCCACCGTCTGTCTTGGTGAACAAGAAGGCAACGAATCTGACCAATGATGAGTATGACAACAAGGAAAACGTCTTAGTAGTAATATGTGTTGCCATGGATGACTTGTGTCTCCAGAACCAAACTTTGAAGAATAACGTCCTCCATATCCAACAACGCCATCAGGAGGTTGACTCTAGAGAGGAGATTTAAATATTGGACCCTGGCCTCCCTCAAATGAGATATGGAAAGCAACACTACTATAGAATTTCAAAGAGTCCTCATTCCCCAAGTTTGATGGATACAGCGACATGTACAAGAATGTCACCTCCATCAACATTCAGATGAAAATCATTGGAGCTTCTGATTCTTTGGAATGGAATCTCCTCTCTTCCACCTTCAAAGATGCCGCCCTAAGGCTCTCTATCACTTGGTAAAGAAACTTATTCACCAGTTTGAAGCAAGAAGGTACAGAAATATGGCTGCCACTAGCCTTTTCAACATTCATCAAGGTTGGAACAAAATTGGTTTATACCACATCCCTTGGATTTTGATGATAACAAAGTATTTAAATAGTAATTAGGTATTCTAATGTTTGTTCAAGTGTGCAGGAACATAGATTAAAATTCTGTTTGAAATTAGTTCTGAAACTGTATAACATTCCAAAAGCAACTATAAGTTGTAGACTCTAAAGAATAAGCCTATGAAGAAGGTTACTTTTTTTGGATTTGATATAAAGCGTGCATAATGTTATTGTAAAATATTATTTGATTTGCATTGCATTGCGTGTGTTATGTACGTTTTCATTTCGATTGCGATGATCATTCTTTGCGTTAGCAATTCGCTTCTGATTTTAGGTTTGCGTGCGACCGTTTGACTTGTGGTCATTATGCTAATTCATATCTGTATACGCTTATTTTCACTTTATTTGCCGTCACGTAATGTTACGCTCTCGTTATGATGCGACACGCTACTTAATGCTTTGTTCATATTTCAAGTTCGATTATGATGATCGCCTTTCATGTGATAGCAACTTGATGTTTTCTTATACATACATATGACATTTTACTGGTCATAATCACGACCTCATGTTACCTTTCCATTACGTTAACTCTCGGCGTATTTGCTTTATTATCGTTGCGTTAAGATATGCACCAATGCATTACAATTCATGGTGTCACGATTCGCATGATAATTTACTTTATGTGTAGTTCATTAATTGCGATGATCGCGCTTCGCGCTAGAAACTCGTTGTTTCTTTTTTTATTTTTGTAGGATTTTAAGTCCAATGCCTTTTGGATTCATTCTCTTTATCCCCATGTTAAAAATGTATCCACATCCCGTGATTGTACTTTATTTTGTTTTTGATGTCCATTTTAGTTAGTTAGTTAACTAATAAATAAGGTGACAACTAAAATCAACCTTTCACAAATAAAATGCTTGATCAACTGTTAGCTGAAGATTTCGTTTTGTAGTATTTATCCTTCGAAGAGGTAGAAAATCGAAGGAAAGATGGTTACTGATGGCCATCCCTTAAAAATAAAAGAATGACTACTGATGGTCATGCTTCGAGAGTAAAGATTTCTAAGTTCACTATGAAGATAATGAATACTGAAAACTAGCGAAAAGTATGTGTCTTCGGGGACTTAGACAAATTTGTAAATATATTCAAGTATTACTACTTAGCGTGTTTTCGTAGTGTTTTTAATACACTGCCACGCGTCGAAGACGGACTCAGGCGGGAAGATTTGAAATTCGAAGACGGTTTCGTAACTGTCCAATAACAGATGGCTCCGTTGGAAGTTCTGATGAGAAACGTGGCAGCAGATTAGTATAGGACCGTTAAGGTCGAAACTAGTATAAATAGGAGTCTTAATGTTAGGATTCCGTGTGTTCATTTTGTACAAATCACTCACATATTTACTCAAGTATCAAGCGTTAAGAGAAAGAGTTCGCTGAGAAAATGTACGTATGACACCACCATTTTAATACATGTGTATTATCCTTTGCTTTTAAATATCTTTCAGAATTACTGCATTTCGTTTACTTCTTGCCATTTACATTTCTGCATCTTTACTTTAATGTCATTTACTTTCGAATTACTTTCATGTTATTTACTTTCAAAGTCTTTTACATTTCTGCAGTTTAAGATTCTTTACGTTTCAATTGTCCTTTTAATTTTCTATGTTATGTTACTTATCTTTTCGTTGAAGTCACATTTATATGTAACAAAGTGATTGTCAAGACTATTTGTTCTGTTAATCGAACAACGCTTATTGAAGAAGACAAATAATGAATATGGTTCGAATGAACGTTGATGACAATCTTCTTGACTATGTGTCCTAGGATCAATCTAGTCGATCCTGCGAGTAACCAAATCATATTTATTATAGTTTGGAAGACTAGCGGTTGTTTACCGGAAATCACCGTAAACAAATTGGCACGCCCAGTGGGACGGTGTCAAGCAGAT